>NW_009912552.1:1635-2105 GCF_000696875.1 Nestor notabilis | reverse complement strand
TCCTCTCCTCTCCTATCCTCTCCTCTCCTCTAATCTCGACCGAATCTCATGTCATCTCATGTCATCTCATGTCGTCTCATCTCATCTCATCTCATCTCATCTCATCTCATCTCATCTCATCTCATCTCGCCTCACCTCACCTCACCTCACCTCACGTCATCGCACGTTATCTAATCTCATGTCCTCGCACAGCCTCTCATCTCATGTTATCGTATCTCATCTCATCTCACGTGATCTCAACTCACCTGATGTCATCTCATCTAGTCTCATCTCATCTCAGCTCACCTCATCTCATCTTTTCTCATCTCCTCTCATCTCATCTCATCTAATCTCTTCTCGCCTCACCTCACGTCACCTCACCTCATCGCATATCATCTAATCTCATGTAATACGCATAGCCTCTTATGTCATCGTATCTCATCTCATCTCATCTCATCTCATCCCATCTCCTCTCATTTCATCTCATCTCA
>NW_009912552.1:0-1258 GCF_000696875.1 Nestor notabilis | reverse complement strand
CATCTCATCTCATCTCATGACATCTCATCTCATCTCATCTCATCTCATCTCATCTCATCTCATCTCCTCATCTCACCTCATCTAATCTCATCTGATCCCATCTAATCACTTCTTATCTCATCTCATCCCATCTCATTTCACGCCATTTCTTCCCACCTCATCGCATCCCTTCTCATTTCATCCCATCTATTCTCATAGCATCACATCAGATCGCATCGCGTCTGGTCTGGTCTGTTCTGCTCTCATCTCATCATCATCTCATCATCTTTTATAACATAACATGTCATGTCATGTCACGTCATGTCATCGTATCTCACCTCATCTCACCTCAACACACCTTTTCTCACCTCTTCTCATCTCATCTCATCTCATCTCATCTCATCTCATCTCATCTCATCTCATCATCTCATCCCATCCCATCTCATCCCATCGCATCGCATTTCATCACATCTCATCTCACCTCATCTCACCCCATCTAATTTCATCCCATCTCATCGCATCTCATCCCATCGCATCGCATTGCATCTCATCTCACCTCACCTCACCTCATCTCACCTCACGTCATCTCATCTCATCTCAACTCATCTCATCTCATCTCATCTCATCACATATCATCTCGTCTCGTCTCATCTCATCTTACCTCATATCATGCCATCCAACTCACCTCATCTCATCTCCCCTCATCCAATCGCATCGCATCTCCTGCCGTTACAAAACATGTCATGTCATGTTGTCTCATCTCACCTCATCTCACCTCATGTCGTAGCATTTCATCTCATCTCATCTCAAGTGACCTCATCTCATCTCACCTCATGTAAACGAATCACATTGCATCGAGTCTCATCTCACCTAACCTCACGTCACCTCACCTCATCACATCTCACCCCACATCATTTCATCTCATATCACCTCTCTCAACTCACCTCATCTCATCACACCTCATCTAAACGCATCACATCACATCTCATCTCTTCGAATGTCATGTCACCTTACCTTACCTCACCTCATCTCACCGCAACGCTTCTCACCGCAACGCATCTCATCTCATCTCATCTCATCTCATCTCATCTCATCTCATCTCTCCCTCCCCTCCCCTAATCCCCCCTCACCTCCCCTCACCTCATCTCAACTCATCCCATCGCATCCAATCTCATCTCATCTCACCTCACCTCATCACATCTTATCTCACCTCATCTCATCTCCTCTGATCTCATCTCATCGCATCTGACCTCATCTCATCTCATCTCATCTGATCTCA
>NW_009912551.1:88058-99635 GCF_000696875.1 Nestor notabilis | reverse complement strand
TGTCAGGTCCCGAGGGGCGTCAGCTACATTTGGGGAAAACAAATAAATAAACAAAACAAAAGAAAAAATGATCCAGGTTGTTATTTTAGCACGTGCTTGCTTCCTTCTTGCGCTGGTCTGTGCTTCGTGCTCATCAGAAGAGAGTCTGTAGGTAAACCGACTGCATAATGTCCACAGGTGCGGGAGAATGTAAGGATAAAGGCTGGGATTTTTGCATGCCGAGAAAGATGGTGTTCTGAAGTTGCGGGGTTTTAGGTTGCTCTTGAAGCACTGGCAACGGTATTCTTCTGATAAATGCTGCAGAAGGACATCTGGGATATATGTAAAAGAACGCTAGGGTTTGTTACTGTGACAAGTGCTGTGTTACAGCCAGCCGAAATTCCCCCAGTGCGATGGACTCTTCACACTTTGCTAGGAAATACTTCTCCAAAAACTCTTTAGATCTACTTTAACACTGTCACGTACAGTGTGATCCCTGATCCTCGTGCTTAAACACCACCACCACCCTCTCCCCCCTGACCCCGAAGTAATTATGGCACCTAACTGTACCTAGAATGAGAATGGTGCTGTGATGGAGAAAGTCTGTTTGGTTTGTCAGTCGGATAAATACTGTGCTAGCAGCTTTGGCCAGGGTTCAGTTTTCAGGGAGTCTTTACTTCACTAATGATTCAGAAAATGGTGAGTTATGTTATTTCAATGATACTACAGCCATTATGGCTATAGGTAAAATGAGTTTTTATTAGAATTGAGGAGGAGTTGGTGGATTTGCTTTCTTTAATCTGCAATGAATTAATTCATAAAAGAGCAAACAGTCTACTTAATTACATTAATTTGCTAAAACAATGTTAATTATTTAATTATTGTGACAATGTAATTATGTAAAAATCTGTAGAAAGAAAGAGTTTGGACATAGTTTTGCTTGCATTTTACTTTTATCAAATGCCTGGGTATTCTTCTGCTATCATGAGTCATTGGGTCTTCTTGCTTGAGGTTGCCATAATGCACAGAGTGCCCTTAGAGAGTTAGCACCCTCTACTGTGTGCAGCTGGTGGTAATGTGAACTTAATGTGGTTTTTAGGGCTCTGAGAAGCTCTTCTTCCCCTGCTTCTCCAGCTTTCCAACCTGTAGCAGTGATTTGGAAAATGCATCGAGCATTTCTAAGTGGTATCTTGCCTCACTAGTACAAGAATTAGCAAGTTTTTTCAGAACACTTATGCGTTGGACTAAAGCCTGGTGTGGAGTCTGAAATGGAGCCAAGCAGGAAATTTCAAGGCGTTGCAGTCTCTGAAGATTTGTTAGTGGCATTAGGAAAATAAATAAACATGTCATAGCACTCTTGGGGTACAGGAACATTTTTTCTTACCAGTGGAAACCCTTATGTCACTCCAGTAGCATAAAAATTGGTGTTTGCCTGTTATGAATTACCACTGGCACCATTCTAAGGAAGCAGCCTTAGAAAAACAGACTATAAATGTCTTATTTCATAATTAATCAATCTTCAATATATAATACCATTCATAGCTGGGCACTGTAATTCCTATCAGCTCCTGGTTTGTTTTGCTTTTCACACAGCTTCTCTGTCACCGCTGTCCCTATACCAATATACCTACACCTCAGTTCTGTAAGAGGTTAGACAACGCTGCTTTCTGGTCTTGAAAAATGTAGTCTGTATCTAGAAATTTGGTACTGGTGAGATAAAAACCATGCTCCTGTACGGACAGGGTTTCCCTTTAACATCTCTCTGACTCCAGTCTTGACTTGCTGCTGCTTATTTCTCTGAAGGTCTATTTGAAGTTGCCTCATCTGCTAAGATTACTGCCTTCTCTCCTCCTACTGTATTTTAAATACTCATGACCTGATGTTTGCAAGAAAGGATGGAAAAAACTGGGATAAACTAGTTATTTACTAGAAATACATGAAATATACATCAGGTATAAACAATGCTCTTGTTGATGTATTAATTGTGAGCTTCCCAGCAGTGAGATTGTGGCTTTAAAAAATATTTGTACAATATTCGCAAAATAAAGCTCAAATCCTGACTGGCGTCTCTGGAATTATCTATTCCTCAAAGTGAAGATTGCTCTTGAGAGCAAATTTCTGTACAACCATTTCTGTACAACCTAGCATGCTCTTCTTATCTGTGCTCCTCTCCTCTGTATGCACACATCTGTACGTGGTCATTCACAGGAACACAGAATTGAGTCTGCCTGTAGGAAGCTGCACTCTAGGGATGGAGGGAGCTTCTACAAAGCATGCTTCACAGTGGGGAAGCCCTTGGAAGAAGAACTCATTTCTGGTAGACTTTACTGCTGATATTTTCCTGCTGTACTCCATGGAATCATGTTCAAACAGCCCACACTTCATTAGCAGTTACATTTGGACCCCTGCAGAGAGGGGGCTGCAGAACTTGGTCTAGATTCCTCTTTTCACATGGGGGCATATGTTGAAAATGTGGATCGTGGCCAGGAAAGGCCCCAAGCACATGTTTGTATCATTCTTAATGGATAATGTCTCCTGTAATACAGTTAATATTAATTATAACATTTTATACACCAGCATAGAAAATAAACTGCTGCCTGAAGTTTAAGACTTTTCCCATACCCACAGGGAGTTCTTATTTATATGCCTTGAATATTTCTCCCATTTTCTACTTACAGGGTTTTCTACTGAACTGAAGAGTGTATTCTGGTTTGGATTGATTTTGGCCTTTTGCTTGTACATTTTGGTTTAGGTTATTAAATTCCCTCATCTGCTAAACACAGCAAGCTGACAGCGCATAGTGTGCCGTAGGTGTGTGTCTGCTTAACTGGCAGGATCATAACCCTGACATCCCATCAGAGAATCCTCTGCTGTTTGGGTTAAGGGCCTACACTAATGGAAGACTAGGTCATTGTCATCCTCTGTGTTGACTAACTACTGTATGGATGGCTTCCAGAAGTTGTCCCTTTTATGCATCAGACGACTGCTATACTTCTTCTGACACATTGTCTGCATCTCAGCTGTTACCTGCATCTGAAGCTAAGCTCATGGTTACAGGGAGATTCATATTTTGGCTCCATAGCCCTAGCATGCAGTGTGCACAAGTGCTCTGAGATACAAAATCAGTTATAAGGTCCAGGATGCTCAGTCGCTCCTCAGGGATTGGTTGTTAATGACTGGTCAGCATTAACTGCTCAGAGAGTTTGACAGAAACTTCAGATAGTTCAGCTTTTAGATCTAGGAAATGGCTGCTGCCTATATGTGATCTGCAATTCCTCACTACTTTCTAACTGACCTTACTGCAGCATATTTTCACATGGATAACAAAATGTGCTATGATGACTCAAAGGCTACCTCCTTGCCAAATTTTAAGTTGCTGCTAGATCTTCCAAAATAGGAATAAAACAAAGCCATGAGTTTTCAAAATCAAAAAATGTTTGTTACGTAAAGGTTTAGAAACAGCCAATTTTGACTAAGATTTTCCAGCAAAAAAAGAATCAGCCTGAAAAACACACCCTGAAAATTCAACCTTAAATAATTCAAAATTTGGCAAAAATAGAATGCAAGCAGAATAACCTAATTTTTTTCAGTGGGAAGTTTGGGTTTATCTGTGTGCCAGCCTCACCTTACATGTGAATTTTGGACACTGGGAGACAAGTTTATCAAAAGAAGGTAAGGAAAGTTAAGAATGTTTGCCTAACATAATGCAAACCAGAGACATATCAGATATGGAGAACTATGTCCAGAAGCAGGCAAGCCCAAGAAAACTTGTTTGCAAATATCTTTTGAAGACATTTCAGCACACCACGTTACAAGCACAAAGCACAAGGGAAATACAGTCATCATTGAAACTTATGTTGGAGGTTACCATTCTTTGACATGGATAGTTCTTCTTTCCACATAAAACCACATTTGTTCTTAGAAAAAAGGAGATCTCACGGCTCAGCAAAACAATGCTTAGATTTGCCAGCCACATGCAGGAAACAGCACTGTTTTCTGTTGCATTTATGGGGGACTCCAAAGGCCACAAATTGTAGGAGAAGCTGGATGTAAAAATAGTAGTAATTAGTCTTTATACCGAAATAAACCATATGACACCCTATTAAGGCTTTTTTTTCTCTCTCTCTTCAAAGAAGGGCACTATGTGTTGGCATCTTCTGCTCTGGTGTGTGTGATCGAGATCCTTACCACTTGAGCTACCCACACATTCAATGAGGTCTCTGAATGAAAGGGTGAATAATGATGAAATGCAGATTTTCCTTGCTTGTTGTAATGGCTGCTATAATGGCAGCACAACTTATGTTGTATACCACTTTGTTTGTTTTGACAGCATGCCAAGCTGTTAGTGGGTAGTAGTGTCAGATAAACTGTCAAATACACAGTTACTGGTAGAAGATATAATCAGTCCCACCTGTGTAAATCTGGACTAGTTTTCAGTAGGGTTTTTTGTCTTTTTTTCACTGTTACTTCCAAATTTACCCAGAATTTGACCTGTAGGAATGCAATAGCTGGTTCCTGAAATATATCCTGTGTTTGTCTCTTTACATCTGCCCTGTGCTGGACTCTGGCTCCTGGTTCCTTACTGCTTCTTTCTGGATCAAACAAGAAAGCTGATAATTGCTGATATTGTTGTCACTTAGTACCAGAAATTCCTAAATTTTTTGGGGCGCAGAAATAGCAATGTTTCACAGAGTTTTAGTTCCCCATAAACTGCTAGCAAGCTGACTGTCATTAGGACAAGAGTTTACAGCAGGAACAAAACTATCAGGGCCCTGTATAAAGTGTCATAGATGTTCTATACAATAGTCACAAGAAAGCAGAAATATCAGTTTCCATTTGCCTCCTTCCATAATGTGTTCTAATGATTTGCTACTAAAGATGCAAAATCCTATGATGTAGGGTATGGGTTTTGGTTAAGACACTCTTTTGTGTTATGCTCAGTGCTAGATATTTAGTTTTGGTCAAAATACAGTTGTGATGTGTTCATTGTATAACCAGATGTAGAAATACTGTTATTTTCTTCATCGTTCATAATATTTTTCATGTTGTTTTCTGTGGTAAATGCATCATTTATAAACATTGTCTAACCCAGAAGGTAACCTGAGTAGTCACAGCAGGTTCTGCCCCTGAATGAAGAATATGTTAGGTTTCTTTCTGGCAAAACCAAAATGTACACCAGCATGATTCATAGGCTAGCAAATTCAGAGCTCTTGAGACAGCGCTGAAAACCTATGGCTTGTCCTTGAGGAGTAGATTTTGCACTATGTCTCAGGCTTAGGTGAAAGGTATTGAAAGGTAGGAAAGAGTGTTTCTGTCAGCTAGGTAGGTCTGAAGTCTTAAGAGTGTTATTTACTTTAATAAGCAAAATAAATATCCAAGTAGTTAGGACAGATCTCTCAATGTCCTAGCATAACAAAAACAGGCATGGGGCAGGCCTAACACCTTTTCTGGGAATACCTATGTTCTTGATATTTGTGTCAATGACACTGGTCATAGTTTAGCAGCAACATTTTTTCACAAACCTATTTAGCTGAAGATCACCATTTATCTAACAGGAATTTATTCTGCATACTGACCAAATCAGTAGTTAGAAAATACTTGTAATTATGTTAGATGTTTCCATTAACTAAATAGTATCAAACCACCATCATCTCACCTGGTGGTGTTCATTTTAAGGGGAAGGAGGATGTTGCATTTCTAACCCCGTTCTTATACTAGTTAACTTTTTTCTGTCTTTCTTTGGGGGAGTGCATTATTCTGGGTAAGAGATGTTCACTGCAATGGGCTTTGGACTTGGAAATCCCAGTGGGTGTGTATGGAGGAGTGGATTCAACCTCAGGACATAATTCCCTGTCCCTGCTTACTGTGTTTCTGTTAACGCTATTCTTGAGAAACTGCTTTTGTACCCTTCAGAACAAGGCTTGCATCCATTAAAGGCATTTAGACAGTAGTGCCACTGAAACCAGTCAGAGTGGCTGGTCTCAGTTGGACAATGTACTCTGTAATAAAAAATATTGTTCTCTTCTGGTTGAAATCTTTGCTGAATCAACTGGATTATTTTTGCTTGAGGAGAAGAAAAGAATTGATGAAAAATAAGTGAAAAACATTAATCTGAAAATGACAAAATAAATAAACACAACCTCATCCCCAGAATCAAGTATTCTACATCAAGGATTGTGAAATAACATGTGGAAAGATAAAATACAGCTTGTGACAGACAGAAAGTTAGTAATGTTATGGATTTAGGCAACATGGAAGAAGAAATGAATGTAGACTTACGATCTGCAATGTGTATTGTTACTGGCTTGTGCAAATTTAAGGGGCTGAAATTTAATTATTACTTTTTTTGGTTTTGTTGTTCACTTTCAATGTCAATTTTAAATCTTCAAATCCTCAGTATGTGAAAGAAAACAGTCCTTTCATTCTCAGCCTTCTGTATGTTGTTGCCCATTTGTGATTTCGCTGGTCAGACTGATATAAATTAGTACGTTTTACCTTTATTTTAAAACTTATTTACTTACAATGGTGTGCACAAAAAAAAAATAAAAAAACCCCAAAAAAACAACAAACAAAAAACCACCAACCCAAGCAAAGGAAAGAAAGACGTGAGGAAGGGAGATGTTACCCTGTGGTCATGAAAAAGTTTTCATCTTGTATCAACAGGTTCATGTTTACTTGACAAAGAAACTTCTAGCTGAATAATGAGAACTGATTCTAAGGTGAGCCCTGCCAGACATAATTACTCAATTGTGTTTGGAAAAAGTTAGGTTTTCCATCAGTGAAACATTAAAAATAATCACAGTATTAGCATGCTGTTACAGTGGAACTTTAATGAGGATATATTGCCAATTGTCTTGCTTTACTGGTGTGTGTTAGAATAACGTGCAAAAAAGTTAAAAAATTATTCCCCTGCTTAAGATCAGAAAAACGTAGAGATTTTCCGGAAAGCTTTTTTCTGCACAGTACTCAATTAAAGCCTGTTAGGTTAGAACACTACAGTAATGGCTTAGTAGTCTTTCACACAATGTAATTTTCCCACTCTTGTACAGCAGGGTGAATTAACAAGGATTTTATGAAGGAATGTTGTATTAGGTTGGTTTTTTAAAATTTTCATCCTGGTGGTGGATCCATAAAAGGCAAACACACTTTGTCAAAGCAGCTAGCGAGTAGGCAAACAATACGTCTGGAAAAACAGCAGATAGTTACCTTTCCAATATTAACAGCTAACTTCTGCCTTTGTTTTGGTGTGCTCAATACAGCACATACATAGTGGCCTCAGTCTGAAAGGTTAAAAGGCTAGTGGTATCTATTCCCTTCACTGCCCTTCTGTGACTTGGAGATGTTCACCATGCATCACATAAAAAGCATGCTGTCTCTGGGAAAGATGCTGGTGGTTTTTGCTTCTCGTCATGGTGTATCAGTGAACCTGCTTGATGCTGTGAGTTAGACAGTCTAGATTTTGAAAAGTAGAATTACTCTACTATTACTGTAGAATTACTATCACATTTCCAATAAAGTAACTTTCTAAAAACTCCCATTGTTTGTGCTACAGAACTTATATCTGCTCATATACCCTGTATCAACTCCAGTGCTGTGGTCACTTGGAATTATTCTCACAAATGCTACCCTTATCACCACTTTCCTACAAAATTGGGAAATATTTCCTACATTATGGGACTTGGTGGGAATCAGGCTCAGGTCTCTTAAGTCCCAGCCTTACGTACTACTTGTAGAGTTGAACCTTTCTTTCCTATGAGGTAGAGGCATGCTTTGTTGTATTTTCCATGAGGCTACATACAAAATTCAGTTTTGGTCAGCATCTGTGTGTTTCAGCCATGGTGTATGTCTTGTAGTCTGCAGATTGGCTTGAATTCCTCTTACTTGCTTTTATTAATTTATTTTTTAACTGTATATCCACCGTTTTGATGCACTTGAAACTGCTTTGCTTGATAGGTTTATGACAATTTTCTGAAAGGAAAATAGCAGCAGTATGATCTGTGGCAGCAGCAATTCTGAGTCCTTAGTAG
Source organism: Nestor notabilis (assembly GCF_000696875.1). Lineage (NCBI taxonomy): Eukaryota > Metazoa > Chordata > Aves > Psittaciformes > Psittacidae > Nestor > Nestor notabilis. The sequence goes on along the minus strand of NW_009912551.1, from coordinate 91,629 downwards.
TGCTGAAGAATCAATAGGAACGAGGCTTTACTGCATGGCATCTTCAGATGGGAGAGGAGGGGGGATTGTTGTGAGATTGCCATAGAAACTCTTGTGGAGGATGTATAAATCATCTTGCCTTGTTTATTCTCATCTAATAACAAGGGAATTTCTACAGCCAGATACTTCAAATCAGGCATGGTTTTGGCAGGCTCCTTTCATCTTTCTGAGGCAAGTAGCATATTTCTAATTCAAAGAGTGGCATCTGGAAGGAGTGCAGCCAGTGATTTGGTATGATTTGCTTGGAGGAGGTGGAGATAGCAAGGGGGCACAGCAGTGGCCTTGGTTATGAGAGACATGTCCATGCTGCAGTCATACAGGCATACCCAGGTGAATTTTAAAATACCTCACCCGAGCCTTGGCTGCAGCCTGAGAGGTCACAGCCAAGTGCTTGGCTTTGCCCAGGGCACTGTGGATATCCACAGTATCCCAGGACATTGTGGTGTCAGAGCCCATGTGTGCTGGAGGGCCATGGCTCTAGGGGAATGCTCGTGTTGTGGGAGGCTCTTGTGGTGTGAAGGTCCTGCCCTCCCCCTTGGCAGCTCCTGCAAGGCATGCAATGTCCTTGGAGGGAGTAGCGGGATGTTGGAGAGGAGGTGAAGCCTAGGTCCGTGAGACCCAAGGGGAGCTGAGCAGGCAGAGGTGCGGCAAGGAGATGGAAAAGAGGAGGTCTCAGCCCTTCCTCTCTCTCATTCTCATCCTATTGATCAAACAGAAATAAATGGTCTCTCTCTGGTGTCCACTCCTGTAGAGGGTGCTGGAGCAGCAAAAAAATTCTTGAAAATTCAAGTTATGGAGAAGATAGAGGGAAAATATGCAATCTAGTCAGAAGCTAATTGTGTATCAAAGCATGTAGGCTTCATGACTAGTGGGGTGCAGTATCTGGTGCACCTTGGTCACACCAGAATGAAGCTGAAGAGTTGGGTTCCGTAGACAGCTACATAGTAATATCCCATGTGTGGGTGTTGTTGCTAGTCTTCCATTTGAAAGAAAATTGTTTCCATACTTTAAACAAATAAATACATAGTAACAATCTTTAAATAACATGCTTTGCACTGTTTTGATTTCTGAGTTGTGCCCTCTGGCAGTTGCCAGTAAGGCAATGCTGTCCCAATATATCTCTTGCCCTTTCCTAGTCTGTGTAGCTATGAAGCCCTCGTTTTTTCTTCTGATCAGTGTCTAAGGTGACACTTTGGTTAACAGTAATGAAACTAAAAACCTGTAAGGCAGGAGTGCAAGAATTAGTTTAACAAGCAAACAGGTTAGAGAACCTCAGTCTTATTGCCACATGTTCTTCATTCTTCAACAGTCCTTCTTTATTTGGATATATCATCTAATTAAGCTATAAACCAGTAGCAAGCTTAACTTCCAACCCAGTCCAGTGCAACCATTAGTCTTCCTATACAGCTGTGGCATGAATATAGCTATCATATATGGCATGGAATGATTGTTTTAGGCACTAAGTATTCACATACAGTGGTTGTGGGTTTTTGTTTTTTCATACCTAGGCCAGATTTTTGGCTGCTTCATACAGCATAGGTTAACACATGAATGCACTGCACATTTTTTCAAGACTTGTATACTTACAGCAGACTTTCTTAAAAAAAAAAAAAAAAAAATCTATAATTTTGTAATTCTTATGTAAGAATTACCTACTTATGCCTGAGTGTCCAGTAATATTTGTTCAGAATTGAGAAATTCAATCTTTTATTTATATATGTAGGAAATCTCTTTTTTTTTTTTTTTTAATTTTATTTCTTGGTAACAAAAACTATTGAATATTAGCAAAAATATGCTTTCCCCACATGAAAAAATATTTGTAAGAAAATACTTTAGTTTGTGTTCCCAACATTATTGAGTTGTGTCTTCTATGCTTATGTTGAGGAAGAAGAGAACACCATCACAAAAGGATTGAAGAATTCAGTATTTAAAAAAAAAAAAAAAAAAAAAAAAGTTAAATGTTCTCTACAGCCTTTCATGCAGGAAGAAAATGATCAAAACCTGCTGAAATAAATTAGATCAATTTAGAAGACGTTCACTCCACTGAAAAATGGCTTGCGTTTTTGAAAATTAGAATACTAAATAAATGGAAGAATCAAGTATACTTCTGCTGCAGCAGCAATCTAAAGAATATAGTGAGAGGATGTACATTTATTTTTGGATGAGAATGGAAATCTTATATATAATTTTTGTCGATGTAAGCCATCTGAACTTCCTCAGTTCTGGTTTCCAGTGAATGGTATTCCACTTCCCCATTAAAAGATTATGTGCACAGAAGTTTATGGGTTATTCTGTATTGGCCTCAGAATAATCAAGTACACTTAATGCTACCCAGAACAATTCCTCTCCTCTAGTCTTTTCAGACATGCATTCTTTGTTGGCTCATGAACAGTTGCTTTTAATCACATTTTGAGGTAGTGTAATAAACATGAATATAATATTATTATTCCTTACTGCAGGCTATCTTGGAAGTTCTGATCAATACGGCTGGCTTTTGTATACCTAAGGAAGGGAAACGACTCCAAAGAAACAATGCCTCAGTGCCAAATCAGCCTGCAGGGCAGTAGGATAATCTGATTTCACAAACTCATGATTGCTTTTTACGATTTCAGCTCACATTTGTCAAAAGCAAAGAGGACTTCTGTCCTATTGAATTTTCAGTTGTCTGTACTGCCTCCATCACAAAGTCCCATAATTAGATGATTTTTGCTGTGACCATAATTCCTGTTACAAAGTATCTATGTTTGATTGCCATGGTTAAACTCCATTGCTTAAAATTAATCTTGACAGTGAAGTAGTCTTTCTTCCTGCATGTGAATGAGGACAATGGATAGCAATAGAATGGAAAGTTGATGAGTGAGACAAGTTGGAAGCCTACTTTGCTGTAACATGCCCATTTAGTATATTATTTCTATCTCTATAGCACTGCAAGCCCCACAAGCTGGATTCTGCCTTACTATGTACTGTGCAAATGAAGAGTAAGATTTGTGTCCCTTAATAATTGAGATTTTACTGGTTTTAAAATGCCAAAATGCTAACTGGAAGGAGGAAAACTTCAGTCTGTGAATGCTACTTATGGATATGCTTATAACATGCAACTAAGCAGCAGCCACATGATTTCTGTAGTAAGCCATGAGAAGTTTCTGACCTCTCAGGAATTTTTGAAAACAGTATTGAAATCTCTGACCTTGAAGCTTTGGTTCAGTTTTTGACCATTGCTTTAAAGTACTTTCTCTTTTTCTGGTAGGTTTGTCGGCCGCCAAATTGCTGTCTGAGTCTGGGGTCAGCGTGGTCGTTCTTGAGGCCCGGGATAGAGTTGGAGGAAGGACATTCACTGTCAGGGTAAGTGCTTCATGAGATGCTGGACTCTCACTTGTGCTGATCTACAGTGTGGCAAATGTCACTCCTATCTTCCAGAAGAGTAAGAAGGAGGAACCAGGGAATTATAGGCCAGTCAGCCTGAACTCAGTTCCTGTGAAAGTAATAGAGCAACTAGTCCTGGACACCGTTTCCAGGCACATGTAGGACTAGA
>NW_009912551.1:70389-88027 GCF_000696875.1 Nestor notabilis | reverse complement strand
GAAGTCACCAAAAGGAAGTCATGCTTGACCAACCTTCTAGCACAAAGTAACTGGCTTGGTAGATGAGGGGAAAACAGTGGACATTATTTACTAGGACATCAGTAGTTCAACACTGTCTCCCATGAGATCCTTATAGGCAAGCTGATGAAGCATGGGCTGGTTGAGCAGCCAGTGAGATGACTGAAAATTGGCTGAAGAGCCTGTTCCACAGGATGGTGATCTGTGGTACGAAGTCTAGTTAGAGGCTGGTAACTTGCGGTGTACCCCAAGGGTCAGTACTGAGTCTAGTCCTGTTCAGCATTTTCAGTAATGATCTGGATGATGAAGGGACTGTAGCTTATTTCCAATGAGGAAAGGCTGTGAGAGCTGGGAGATACTCAAAAGCTGTCTGGATGCAGTCCTGGGCAACCTGCACTAGAAGACCTTACTAGAGCAGGAGGGGTTGGACTAGATGACCTCCTGAGGCCCCTTCTGATCTCAACCATTCTGTGATTCTGTTGGGTTTGATGTTAGCCAGGGGGAAAAAGGGGAGTATGAGTTCCCAAACCAGACAAGTGTCTCAAGTTGCCATCATTTCTGTCAAATAATAGAGCTCTGTTTGAAGAGGTTGCACTGCAACACATGCCAGTGGGCTTCTCTTGACAGGAAGTGCTTTAAGATTGGCCTGGAAGCAACTCTGAGAGCCATCGACTGGGACTTGAGTGCCTGAGCAGAAGCATGTAGTACCATTTTAGATGCCCTAGGATATCTTGCCTGGTATCCAGCTGCAGGTCTTGAGACAAATTTGTTGGCCTTGCTCAGCTTGGGTACCTTGGGCTGTCTAAAATTGTGCTAAACATCTGTATTAAGGTAATTGAATTCCACCCACATAGTCCATACCCTTTGTCCACCGCAGGATCTGCTTTGTCTTTAACATCACAGAGGGAAACTATCATCTTGAGACCATGAGTGTCAAAGCATTTCCCCTGTCATTCCCATTTCACTTTGCATATTGTAACAGACATGATAACTATAAGAAGCAGCCTGAGCAGGGCCAAACATCATTACAGCTCAGACACACATTTTAACACAGCTTAAAATTATCTGAAATAACACCCCTGCTTCTAAAAATGGGCTACGTCTTGGTTGCCATTGAAAAGAAAATGAAAGAAATAAAGAGTCACCTGTGGCACAGGGTAATGCAATGCAGACATTACTTCTGCTTCCCACCCTGGGAGTAAGGGAGGTTTAAATTATGTCAGATGCTGTTACTGGGGAACCAGAGATAAACAGTGGTGTTTCGGCAGAAATCAGAGTGCATGAAACATGAAGCATAAACACCATTCTTCTGTGACATTGAGAATGCCTAGCTTAAAATGCTCACTATAAACAGTGTTAAAGGAATTATTATCTTGGGAAATCAGCCTGCTTGTAATAGTATTCATTCCTGAAACCTTTTGCTTGCTTTCTGCATAATGCTAGTCTGAGGGATGCACCACTAGGAGCTGCTGGCCAGAGCACACCAGGCTAGAGCCAAGGTGTGCGGTGCTGGAAAGGAGATTAGTCTCTGTGAATACTGCAGTGCAGTGCTCAGCATCCACAGCCTTAAGTCTAGGCAGGTATCTACAGAGAAAACAAGCCTTGGTGGTGAAGATGGTTTCAACAAGAAATGGTTTGCAATGTTTTGGTTGGATATTTCTTCCTATTCTCAGATCTTTTGCAAGACCTAAAAGCCAATACTAAAAAAGGGAAATTTAAACAAGAGTTAAACCACATTGCACCTGTGTGTGTGACAGAGTGAAGACACTGTGATTTCTGCATGTCTGTGATTACACATGCATATAGTCGCAGTGCTAATCAGTATGGAATAATTCTTTCTATTTCTGTGTTTGAGCTGAGGAGCATCCTGTGCAGCTTCTGATTCCTGTATTCTTTCTTTTGACAGAACGATCAGGTTAATTACGTAGATGTTGGTGGATCGTATGTGGGACCTACCCAAAACCGGATTCTCCGACTGGCAAAAGAGCTGGGTATTGAGACCTACAAAGTGAATGTCAATGGCCACATGATCCATTATAAGGGGGCAAGTATTGCATTTTTCATGTTGAGGTACCTAAGGGTATCACTGAACTTTGGCAATTGCCAACAGTCATTGAGAGTGTTTCATTTACAGCTCACTTCTAGTAATCCAGTAAGCACCTGTTTGAAGTGTTGTTATTCTACCTTAACTTACTGAGATTGTGACCAGTGGTTCTTGTTTTCTTTTGTAAAGTGTTCAAAAAAATGGGACTGACAGCAGTTAAAAAATTTGGGATACATTTGGCACCTGATTGTCTTTGCACATATCCTCTGAAGAACTTTTTTGTGAAATTTTTATAAAATACTTGTTCTGAAATAAAGGTCAAATTTAAATAAGAAAAAGAATTATAAAGCTGTTGAATACTATTGAAAGACAATACTAGACAACATTATTATGGGACTAGTATGGGAGTAGTATAACATTTTTGCCTCACTTACATAACTAGATTCACATGAGATCCTTCCCGGTCCTGTAGCGCGGGATTCATCTTGCTTACAGATGGGTGTCTGGAAGCTGGGAATCTATTATGAGACTCCTTGAGATTCCCTCTCTAGCTAATGGTGAGAAAGAAGCCCCTCACAAGGCTCGCTGTAAGCTTCCTGTCTGAGATGTAGGGCAGTGGGAGTACAGATGGCCACTCCAGAGTAGGTACTGGTGGCTAAAGTGAACTAGAATGAAGCCTGTCTTCAGAACAAATTTGCAGCCCTTATCTTAGATCCTTAACCCACCAAATTTTTGCTCAGGTCCTAGTCAGGTCCTATTGCCAAAACAAGTACAGAGTGAGAGAAGTAGGGAGAGGGACAAAGAGAGGCCTAAGATTCATAGGTATGAGATACAACAATCTATCTCCATAACTCACAAACTACACTTTCCAAAGACTATAACTTCTTATATTTTTTAATATCCTTTAGTTTTGGTACTTGCCAGACTCTGACAGAAGGCTTGAAGCCTATATGAATCAGAGTTGACATACTTGATACAAACAGGTCTAAGTGGTGGAACCTTAAATGGCTTCATTTCTATTATCCTTCCACTTTTTCATCCAAGAATTAGAGCAATGTGTTCATGCTACAAAGTTTGATCATCTGGTTCTGTAACCTCTCCTTATTGGGCAGATTCATGTCATGCTCATAAAATAGTCACATCTTAAATAATTGCACAGCTACTCTATAATTCTAAAAAAATTATTTTACACTACCTGGTATAGAATTGGTGACATTCAACAGCAAGAGGGCTAGGCTGGTTTGTACCAGCTGAATGTTTGGCCCACTCTATTTTATTTAAGCTCAGACATGGATCTCTTAGCATACTAAAAGGCACTTACGTGTGTTAAATAAAAGGCTCTAATGGGTTACATGAATTTCAGCCCTTAATCCATTTTGACACTGAAGCTGCAGCTTTTTTTTCATCCCACATTACATTATGCATGTCCTTGCTAACGACCATGTAATTTTGTAAATTTTCTTTGAAGTGAAAGCATGTTTCTGAGCTAGAGGCAGCATTATGAGCTATTCACTGGATCACAGGCTGTGGATCAGTTGTAGATTTGGTACTGTGGCCCTGCCAAGTTAACTGAGGTCCCCAAAGGAGGCATAGTTGTTGGACCAGTGTGACTGCAAAGGGGGTTTAAGGTCTCCCAGTGCAGACAGACTTAAGCACTGAATAAATAATGCTTTTCCTCCAGTAGGTCTCATTTCTCGCACACCCTCTTCCCATCAATTGAAGGCTTTTTGTTTTCTTTTACCTCAGGTCTTCCACAGCTTCTTCTCCATACTCTTTCCTTGAGACATCATGTAGTTACTATGCCCCTTGTTTTAGGGATCTGCTGTTGAACTCTCTCTTACATCCCACTTCTAAAAGAAGCCTATCGAAAATCATCTGTACAGTCCTGGCTATTGGCTGGGCTGGTGGGTGCTCAGGGCCCTAAGAGCTTGTACATTTAATCTACCCTGTTATCATGCTGTGATGATGGTGAGTTGGCCAGGTAGGGATTTGTGCTCTCCTGACTATAGATACACCCCTCATATTCATTAAAGATGCTCCAGGAACCCAAGCACCCATGGTATCTCCTAGGTAGAAAATGTTAGCAAAGGGATGATTTGATATTGAAGGATCATTGCCTCAGAAATTAGATATTAAACTGAAAGATGGATATGTTCAGTTTCTTGGGCTAATATGCTGTCAGCCTTGGGCCATCTGCTGCCTTTCAGGTTTGAAAAGTTTGACTGAAACTTTTCTCCTTGCATTTCACCTGCTATTTCTGTCATCTGATGGCTGTCAGGGAGCATGTAGCTGGGGACAGACAAGAAGGTCTCTTCCCAAGGGCATTTCTCCAAAGTCTGCAATGCTGTGTGGTTTTGTCTGAGGCAAAAGAGAGAGTGTTTTGAAAATGCCTAAACATGTCTTTAGATTTTGTTGTGACAGTCATTCAATTGTATATAATCTCCAGCACCCCCAGATTAAGAGATTTTGGGTCTTTTGTGCACCATAGTAACCATTTCAGTTTGGCTCTTCCTGAAGATTTCCAGGATAGTGCTTGGACTGAGTTAGGAGAAAGTGGGGAAATGTTTACTCCTAGCAGTGGAAGCAGCCAAGGGAAAGTGAAAATCCCCAGAGGGATTTCGTGAGCTTCTTTGCTCTGAAAGGAGTTTTTCCCATATGTGTGTGGAAAAATTCCATGTATTGCAATCTTTAAATCATGTTGCTTTGTGTGGGCAGATTCTCTTTGTAGTTACCGTTTATTTGAAAAATCAAATTATGCAACTATTGTTTATCTTTTTAATTGTTGTTTGTTCATTCTTTTCCATCTGTTACCATGCTAACATGGACTGCTTTGATGTCAGTTGGGAATTTCTTTGTATCCTGTCATTGTAAATCTGTAACTTCAAACTGTAGATTTTGATACGAGCCCCAGATTTTCCTTCCAGCCAAATGGCTCTGTGGCTACTGTCCTTTAATTCATCAAGAATGCTTTAGGACTGAGAAAAGGCAGACGTGCTGGAGTTCTTATGATTCTGAGAGCAAGGTAACACTTGACAAAAGATGAGCATTTCTATGCAGTGAAGGATGCCTACCTCAGGGCTAACACCATAGGGAGCTGCTGCTCTAGGTGTATGCACTATGGATGGCCCAAAGGCAATAGCAATTCCTGCTCCGATGCACAAGGGATGTTCCTCTTGTGCTTCCTCATGTGCAGCTTGTCCTCAGCACAGCAGGCAGGAGACAGACTTACTAGACTGCCAAAATTGTCTGCTTCTCTTGCACAACTTGAAACTTGGAGTGATGTCACAGCTGGGGCAGCTGGGGCTTAATTCCTGTAGTTAATTCCTGTAGTCACAGCTACAAGCCACAGTGTAGCCTTGGGCAGGGAAAAGAGACACCTTGCAGAGCACACCTCTCTGCTGCCTTTCTAACCACTGAAGTATGGTGCTTGGGTATATTGTTTCCTTTGGATTGGTGTGGGGTAACTAATTCAGGCAGGCAGTAGGATTCAAATCTGAGGTCTGCAGGAAAGCATTCAACACACCAGGAAATGAAAAAAAATAAGATGAACTCTGTGGTCAGGCAGGCAGCCTTGTGTTAGCATGGGAGCAAAGCCAGTAGGTTGTTTGCCTTTCAGTTAAGAAAACAGTTGTTCTCAAAATAATACGCCCAGAACACTATAAATTTGTTTAAAAATGGAATATTGCAAGACCTTCCTTGCTTGCAGTGATCTCCTCTGTGAAACATGCAGCCAGAGCTCCTTTGCCTAGTAGGGAGACAATATTAAAACCAAATGAGTATCTTACCAGCCCCAGGTCATTTGCACTAGATTTATTCCCTGCTGTGGAGATACTTGCGCAAGAGAAAAAGAGTTGAAAAACTGATGTGGCTAAGGCTGTTTGTCACATGCTCTCTGATGGGCAATGGGAGTTTCTTTCCTGGAATTTGTTAGAATTGGGCTTTCTTCTGATCAGTTCCCACCTTTTATGTGTTCAGCCACCCCTGCACAAGGAGTTAGCATGTCTATGAACTATTTCTGGCTCTCTGAATTCAGTCTCAGCCTCTTTCAGGTCTATTAGCACTGTTGTATTTTTCCAGCTTTTCCTGCCCTTGGTCTCCAGTCTTACTGAAGTTACGGGGTTTTTTTTGCATGCAGAGCAGAGCAACAAGCTTTAGACTGTTAAGTATCAGTTGGCATTTCAGTGGATAGTCTGGGATAGTTGGGATAGTTTTGGTTAGTTCAGGGGATCAGTTGGCATAGTTTTCAGGGGATAAAATATGTTTCCCCATTGATCTGCCTGGGCTATGTCATTGACCAAAGATGTGAGGTTAATAATATTTTCAGATTAGTAATGATAGTTACTTTTTCAAATAGCAGTTAAACGAATATCCAATTTGATATGTGCCATACTTTTAGTCAGTCCTCCACAGTTTGCGGTCATGGTGGTCTAAAGCTAGTGTAGAGGTGGAAAAGTTGGAGGAAAATATTAGGTAGCCAGGCAGTGGGAGTGTTGCCCCATCTGCAGCAATCAGTTTGGGGGTTTCTGAGCCTGAAGCTGTCAAACACAGTAGAGTTAATGCTGTGAGTTGGAAAAGTTGTTTTGGTGCAAAGCTCATCATAATGTTTCTGGAAGAAATTTTTCTTGGACTGTTTTTTCCAGCAACATGAGGAATAGGATTGGCTGAAAACAAGAGGAGGAGAGGAGCTTTAGAAGTTATTTTTTTTACTTTCTTTTTAGAGTTAAGCAGGCCAAAGATAGGAGTGGTGTTTACAAGTTACACCCCTCAGTACAAACAGTCATTTATTAAAGTCTGTTGAAAAGAGGTATTGCTGAACAGTGAAAAACTGAAAAGTTTTCACTGCAACTCCTGAATGGCAGGCTTATCTTTTCCCTTTGTCCCTTGCAGTGGGCATGACAGAACTGCAGTAATTAATCTTCACCTGTTGTTGGGTGGCCTGACAGCTTTGCACCTCATCTCTGCCTAAGGGCAGGATTATTGGTGTTCAGGCACATCAAGGAAGGCACATTGATGGCACCTGCCTTCTGACCTGAATAAAAAGCCTCGCAATAAGTCAACTTTGAAGGAGCAGTATTTGATGATCTTTTTGAAAACAAAATGTTGTGCAATAAGAAGAAAATTATTAGTAATATATTACTGCTTTGTGTCATAACTTCCTCGTTTGATACAGCATGGGTTTATGATAGTAATAGCTGTAGCATGCAGTATATCCCTTTGTGTGTGTTTTTTGGTGCACTTTTCTGTGGCTGAACACACAATGCTCCAAACTGGCAGCAAGAAATTGTACTCTCTAAAAGAAAGATGCAGTGTCATGCAGAGGGTTCCCTTGCTGATTGTTCATAGGAGCATTTTCTCTGCCCTTGCCACAGCAGAATTGTGTTTTCCATACACACAAGCACCCGGAGAAGGCTGGAGCAGCATCCCCTGCCTACCTTCTTCCAACATAACTCTCTAAACCAGAATGAAATGGGGATAAAAGAAACAAAAAAACCCAAAAAGTGCTGGCGTGGTATGCACTGCACTGAAAAGCATGTTGCACACCTTTTAGCACCACAAGTCCTACCTGTCATGGTCCAGTGTGTTTGATGCATCCTGCCAAGTGACCTCATGCAAACTTTTGGCACACCTGAAAAAACAGAAACAATTGAAGAGGTCTGATGAGAATTTTGCCATTGATTTATATGGGGGAAGATTCCAAGCAATTTAATAAGAGAAAACATTGCCTGCTCATCCAGTCCTTTCAGATTAAAGTTATCACAAAGAACCAGCTGCTGTTAGATAGTTTTGCTTATCACAATATCACAGGATTATCTGAAACAGTCTGTATTCCTGTTGCAGTTATGTTTCACACACATTGTAAGTCCTGATACCGTTTTTGAAACTGTATAGATTTTTTTCTTCCTGAAGCCAAAACCTTTTTTGGCACATTTTTGGTAGGTTTCTCCCAAGGTACTTGGAATAATAAAGAGGCACGTTTGCTTTTATAGGTGAAGTATACCATAAAGGTGCTTAGACACTTCAAAATGCATGTAATTTTAGACCTATGCAAGTTTTAAAATGCATGTTTCAGCAGGCAGGTAAGCATTAGATTCATTCATCTGTAATACTGAAGAAGGTTTAAGAATGAGGAATATTACCTACTTGGCCATTGCTTGTGTCTCCTTAGCCCAGAATTTGACAACTTGCTCAGAACAAATGTACCCCTGCCCACCCCCTCTCAATTAAAATAAAAAATAGAAGTGTTATTGTCCTTTCTGATGTCAGTCCAACTGCTTTATCCCCTCATACTTAGCTTCATGCATTCTATTGCTTACATGCATATGCAGAATAAGGGGGTGGGGTGGGAAGAAGCTAGGTCTTTTGGGGTAAAAGGTCAACCATGTGATTACTGAGAACTGTGTTCTTGAGCAATGAAGATATGCTCTGTTCTATTTCAATTACTTATGCTCTTACATGTATTTTAGGGGAAGTCACGCTACTTCACAGGTATTTCCCCCCCAACTTGGAATCCCTTAGTTTACCTGGATTACAATAACTTCTGGAGGACCATGGACAAAATGGGAAAAGAGGTAGGCTGTGTAAATTGCATCTGTCTCTTAAAATGCTCATGTCACCGTGAGTAAATCTGCTTTTGGTTTGTTTTGTATCTGGCAGGCATTTTTATTGCTTCTTTAATATAAAAAAAAAAAAAGAAGCATCCATCAGGGAAAATACCTGTGCTGTCCAGGAACTACCAGGAATAACAGGGCTTCCAAGGTGCCTTCCAACCCAAACCATGCTATGATTTGTGAGAGGATACGAAAAGATCTGCAGGTATCTAAGATATCTGAAAAAAATGAGGTTGAACCTCAGTATATATGCATTCTCATGCCAGGGAAAAATATTCCATGAGCTGGGAAATGAGAAGGGTTTTTCCCCTTCCCCCTTACTTTCTGAGTAAGGATGACTTTTTCTTTTTTTTTTTTTTTAGGTTTTTTTTTTTTTTTTTGTTTTTTTTTTTTTTTTTTTTGTAGCTGCCTAATGACTTAATGATTGGCTTTATTTTATTTCTAAAATTTTATTTCTAAAATTCTTAAACAGTAAATGCCCTCAAAACTCAAGCACTACAACTGCAGATCTTCCTGTGTACAAAAATTAGCCTGGAACATCGTGCTGTCTTTCAAATATTTACCAGTTGCCTTATAATCTGGCTACAAACCAAGGGCCCTACCTTACAGTAACCTTCAGGCATAACTAACAATATTCCTGCAAAGTTCATTGGGTTTATGCGATTTTGCAGAATCAAATTTGTCCATGATACTACAATTTATGGTCAGAGCTGTGAGTGGAAACTATTCCATTTAGTTAATTTATTCCAAGTTTACAGGGGGACAAAAGCAACTTCTGGTCAACATATCAGTCAGCTCTGTGCTACTAACTAGCTATGACCAGGCAATGATATAGTATTAAATAACTTCTTGAATATTTCACCTCTCTCTCCAGATTCCTCTAGAAGCACCATGGGATGCTCGGCATGCTGAAGAATGGGACAAAATGACCATGAAAGAGCTGATAGATAAGATTTGCTGGACCAAGTACGTAACTCTTCATTTACTTTGAAATCTAGCTACTATCTAGAATGACAGTGGCAAATTCTGGGGTACAGCTGAGTACAGCTGTGGTACAGGCAGTGAGAGAGAAGGAAGTATCTGAGATGAGGCTGGTTTTTGTGATGTGCTGTTGTGGGAGGTGACAGCCTGTAAAGGATAAGGTGGTATGACAGAGCTTAGTTTGGCTGGCAGGTGGGATTAAGGTACTGGAGAAACCTGGGGTTTGCCTCAGCAGGCCCACGCACACAGGGGTGACAGTGTGGGCTCTTCCCACCATGCTTTCACTTCACGCAGCTGAAGAGCATGTGCCTTTGTCTTTAGGAAAAGAACCATGTAAATAAAACTCCACTTTATAGACATGAATAAAAGTCACTGGCAGGCAAGGGAATGGAGGTAGAAGAGGGTGAGGAGGCTTCCCCAGCCCCACAGCAGGCTAGGAGCTGAGGAGTGGTGTCCCCTGACTCTTGCCTAGGTCCTTTCCTGCATTGTTATCATATGTGTCTGCATTTACTGTGTGAGCTGCATTTCATGTACCAGGGAGCAAGCAGGTGTCACTGGCAGATCAGAGAGCAGCACACCGTACCAGAGGGCAGCTGCTCTCCAGTGGCTGCTCAATGGATAGGGCAGTGTGAGACCTGAAGAGTGGGGAGTGAGCAGCTGTTGGCTCTGGAAACTCTGGAGAAGTTCAGATGCTGCTTCGTGTTTCGGTAGTACTGCCTGCTGGGCCACCGAAACCCTTAGAGGGAAACAAGACAGCCGAGGCAAGCTTTCTTGTTGCCTTTACCCTCCCTGGCTGGTTTGTGCCTTAGCCTGTGAAGTGCTCTGTGTTCATCCCAGCAAGCCTGTTGTTGCACTAGCTCAGCTCTGCCCATTGCAGCGCACCCTCCCTCTGCTCCTGGGAAGCTGTCCTTGAATGCAGCCAGCTCTCCTGGGGGTCTTTGCCCTACGGGGTATTTTCCCATGAGATGGTGCCAAGCAGGTTCTTAAGGAGTATAAAATCAGCTCTTCCAAAATCCAGGGTTGCGATTCTGCTGTTTGTTTTATTTCCCTCAGGATTTTAAACTCCAGTCTCATGGCCACTGTTCCCAAGGCTGCCATTCACCTTTGCATCATCTGACAGGTTGTCTTTGTTGTGAGTAGCAGGTCCAAGAGAGCATCAACCCTGGTTGTTAGGAAGAGGGTCCAAGGTGTTGTATCACCTAGAAAATGGTCTGTGTGTTTTATATGTCTCTGAGGGACCAAACTGTATGAGTAAAAGAACCGAACAATGTTCAATACAAGGTGATAACATCTGGAAATACACTTTTCTTCCTTTTCTTTTTCAATTAATTCTTTTTATAAGGCAAAAAGAAGTGTGTTCATGTAAGCACTTGTGTCCCCTCTTGCTGTGCCAGCCTCTGTGCTATTCTGTAATGCTCTCCTTCCCTGTGTATTCAGCATCTTTTATGAGTGCAGCTGTGTCATTTGCCCTTTCATTCTGACTGTGGTTTAGCACTATGCTTTCAGCTTCCTGACCAAAACTTTCCATTTGAAATTTATTTTGCTAGCTTAAATCTTGCTCCAGCTCCATGTGATATAAGGTACAGTCGTTTGGACTTGCTCTTGCTCTCTATGGCATTGTGGTTTTCTTTACAATTAGTTTTATGAGCCATTTGTCTGCAAACTCAGTTACTTTGAACTGCCCTTTCTGTTGCAAGTGCACTGGCTTTTTCTCTTCTAGTTTTTACTGTTCCTCTTAGTCAGGGAGCCAGTGGAGTATAAGCAGAACTGGGTTTATAGTGACCTCTCCTGTAACACACTTCTCTGCAAGACTGCTTCTACCACTGATGGTTTTGTGGCACTCCAGTTTTAATGGATGAGCTCAGCTGAAACATGTTTAAAAACTCAGTAAAAAGCCATTTTAGGTCTTTAAGCCAAGGCAGATTTTTCTACACATAGTTAAAAATCATAGCCCCCTAAACAAGAAAGCTTTTCCGCAGCATTTTTTGTATGACTTGGGACAAGATTATAACAGAAGATTTGCTTCTCATGTGTCACAGATCAGCATCTTCTGAACCTGGACTCTTCATATTTCTTAGGTGTGAATCTGTTACAGCTCTTTAGTGTCTTGGTTCTTTCAGGATTGTGGCAGAGGGTTCTTGCATGCAGAATGTTTTCATACCCTAGTTTATGAAATAGAGGTGACTTGACCCAGGGAAATGAGGTTATGAAAGTTTGTAAGTTACATGTTTAAGCCTAAATAACTTTTAATGTTCCTTCCTTTAGCAGATGATTATAAATTCATGTTGTTTTATGAAACTTCATCTAAGTCAAAGACATTTCACCTTCTTTGCTAAATTATCTCAATACTTTTAGCAATCTGTAGCCACAAATGAAAGAAATGTGAATAGCCAGGTCCTCATTTCCTGCCACTGGAACTCTGTCTGTGCTCATTGTGGTAGACAGCTGGTCCTCTCCTTATGTTTGTGGCAATGATTGCCAGTTTGGTTTCTCTGGGTTATTTACTATGTCTGATTCTCTGTTTCACAACAAGTCTGTGTAGCAGTGTTACATAGGAGCTGGAGAATGTCTTGTCTAGTTGAGTCCCTCAGGACCCATCAGCCCTTGGAAATGATGTGCCTGATGGGCTCCCCATCGAGGACAAAGGCAGAAGAGCTTCACTAATAGGTTACCAAATGCATTCTCCTGTTGAGAAAAATATTTGTTCTAATGAGAGGAATAGCAGCTGGGAAACTAAAGAAAGAACTAAGGTGAAATCAGTAGGATTTCATACCGAATGGGTGAATGCTTTGGGGATGGAGGGAGGTGCTGATATAAACCTACTGAAACAGACTTGCTACAGATTAAAAAATGAGACACATAATAAGCACCTTGGCTTTTCTGACTTTGGGAAAGCAGCCCTTGTTGAGAATAACAAAATAAAACCTGTAAGCGGTCAGGAACTCACGTTTACTCACTGGCTGTTTCTGCTCTTGTGTCTCATGCAGAACTGTTAAAGAATTTGCCACCTTTTTTGTGAATGTCAATGTCACGTCTGAGCCTCATGAAGTCTCTGCTCTCTGGTTCCTGTGGTACGTGAGGCAGTGCGGGGGCACAGCCAGGATTTTTTCTATCACCAATGGGGGCCAGGTATAAAATGTCTCGTATTCTTTCTCCTCTCTTGAAACCACAAAAAGCAAGTGGAGTGTTGTACTTGTCAAAGCCTTGCAGTTAATGAAAAGAGGGCAAAACACCAAGTTCATGTGGCACTGGGGACAATTGTGTTCCCATGGGCTGGAACAGCCCTCTTGGCTAACTCTGTACAATGAGGAATTTTGTTAGCTAGGTCTTGGGATAAACTGGGACAATTTAGTCAATTGTTTTTTTCCTGCGTTCACTTCAACACAGTTCTTCTGTTGCTGTTTTGTTGCTTTTTTGCCAATTTGTTTTCTGTGGGTTACTTAGCACATTTGGATGTTTTCAAGACTTCATAGCAAGTGTACTTCAGAGTGCAATATGTTTTTTTGTCATTGAAGCCTTTAATGACAAGAGTTGGAATTAAGTAGCAAAAGACCCTTCCTTCTTGGGACAGCTCACATTGGCACCCTTTACAAGCCTCTTCAGTTAATGCAGCCTCAGAAAGCACATGCAGTATTTCAAACTTAAGCTACCAACAACAAAAGCAGCAATAGTATCACACCCTTCCAAGTCTGCCAGGATAGGGATACAGTAAGAGAAATTGTCTGGAGAAATGCAAAGACTCCACCAACATCTGTCCATTGGGGTAAGAATAGGCAAGCATGTGTCAGGAAGGATACAAGTACAGCTGCCCTGGAGTAGGAGCAATACCAAAGAGCCTTCCTCCTCAGGATTTCCTCAATTTCAACATTGCGGTCATGTCAGCAACTGCTAGATATTGCAAAAGAATTGAAAATAAATTAATCTTCTGAAGATACTTGTATCTAAACAAGACATGTGGAGAAGAGAAAGCTAGCCTGGGAAGAGCACTGCCTTTTCTTTGTGGCTGGATGGGGCAATCTGTCTTGGTTTCTACCATCCTTCCCTCTCCCCTCACCCCAGTCAAAACCAGTTGAGCAAAACCACTGAGGGTTTCTGACTTACTGTCCATGGCAAGCCTTACAAAACTTCTTCAGACAGCCATTTTAGTCATTCTTCACAAGACTTTGCGGATCCTTCCCTCCCTGCCAGTATCAGTATCTTATATGTAGAAGTGAGCTGCTTGATATAATGCTGGTGGCTAGTAGATAAAAGAGAGTTAGTGCTTCCCCTGAGCATCTGCAAAGACATTGCAAGGAAATATGTGTCACAGGTTGTGCTTTTTCCAGACAGCAATGTCTTCACTGCTCCCAGGGACAGATAAAGCTCATTGTCTGCTGCCCTTGAGGCCAGACCCAGCTTCTGCACTGGTGCAGGCTTTAGTGTACAGATGCAAGCTGGTGTCTGTGTTACACATGAGGGGTATGGTAGCAGAGTGATGAGTAAAACACTCAAAACATCTTTCTATGAAGTGATATGTTTATACTAAATACCTGTATTATATATGTTTGTCCACTAGGCTTCAAGAGTCTTTAAGCCAGCAAATTGAGGAAACCATTGCAAATACGGCTTAGGCAGCAATCCCCACTGACGCTCAGGTTTATGCCTTTGCTCTTCTGAAAGTCTGGGCCACTTTATGCACCCTTAGGACTTGCAGATTTGGCCTGGAGTCTCTTTATTGTGAGCAGAAGTCCTGTTGAATGTCATCGTGATTAATGCTGGTGATTTTCTTTTTTGTGTGTGTGTGTTTCTTTTCTGTTTGTATTTTAGGAGAGGAAGTTTAAAGGGGGTTCTGGTCAGATATCGGAGAAAATAATGGAACGCCTCAAAGGCAAAGTTAGACTCGAGAGACCTGTGGTCCGTATTGATCAGACAGGTGATAATGTCATTGTGGAGACTCTAAACCATGAGATATATGAGGTAATTTGATCAGAATTAAAGTAGAGTATGCATTTAGTGGGGCAATACATCTGCTGTAGCTCTCAGCCAGATGTAATCAGGAAGTACCCATTTGTGTGTGTCCATTTTGCAGACTATGCTGACACTCTGTGAAACCTGCTTTACAGATTTACTTATGACTGGGTGTCTTAGTGTTCTGCTAGTTAGTTTCTGTCATTACTCTGTCTTTTCTGTCTTAACATTTTCTGTGATTGTATATTTTTACATTTTAGTTCTGCACTGACACCATTTCAAAGAAAGGAAAAATAATGTTCCTCTTCATATTGAAGTTTGTGGTTTGCAGAACAACAAGAAAAGACATTTAAAAAACCTTTAGATCTGGCCTCTGTGCAGTGGTGCTGTGAAATTCTCCATCAGTACTTGATTACCTGCAGTGGCACACATAGGGTGGCAGCTCTGTTCTGAACACAGAGCTCAGTCTGCCACAGGGGTTTGTGCAGGACCATCATGGTCTGCAAGGTCCCTGTCTCACTGGTGGCAGTGTTTGGGGGATATTTAGAGAATGTTAGCAGAAAGGGAAAGGGCTGTTTGGCAGAGAAGCTGGTCTAAGGATGTCCTAGAGGACGGACTCTCTCCCTCACCCAGGAATTTTTAACCCCCAGAGTAAAACCTCTGGCGTCTCTCTAAATGCTGGCTGAGTGAGATCCAAGTCGAAGGAGACAGGATTCCTGCACTCAGTGGCCCCCCAGCATGAAAGCACCTGAGAGCAGCAGCATCAGCTGTCATATAGTGTCACCCTGAGCCCTGAAACAGTTTTCTTCATTGCTCCAATCAGACACAGGGCCTGAAAGAAGGATAGAGTGTGTTCAGGAGAGCTGAACTCACCGTTGGTGTTGCTTGTCCCGTGAAAATGCACAGAAGTGATTTTTTTGTTGTTGTAACAGCTTTTAATTTGGACAAATGTGGTTCAGATTTTTCTGGACAGTTTTACCTATGCCATAAGATCTGTCTTGTCCCATTTCTTATTGTCTCCAGTCAAGTTTCAACTCTGGTCCTGTAGTGTCTGGAAAGCTGTCCTCCTTAAAAAAAAAAAAAAAAAAAAAAATAATAAATAAATGCTTTTCCCAGCTCCTTTTTCTGAAATGGCAGAATTATTTTGGTCACCTGGAAATATCAGTGTGGGAAAGCTAATTAGTGGAGTTAGGTGTGGGAAATCTGTTTAGCAACAAATAACACAGTCTTTCAAATGTGTCCTGTGGGGTGAGCTCAGTGAGAGGCAGTGCCTTGTCTGTGCTGACTGTGTTCTACATTTCAGGGCAAGTATGTGATCAGTGCTATTCCTCCAATCCTGACAACAAAGATTCATTACAAACCAGAACTGCCACCAAAGAGAAACCAGTTAATTCAGCGTTTGCCTATGGGATGTGTCATAAAATGCATGATGTACTACAGGGAAGCCTTCTGGGAGAGGAAGGGTATGTGAGGAAAACGAAAGACTTGGGCGCTCCATACTGTGAGAATTTTGAAGCTCTGCTCTCTGTTGGGAAATAAATCCAATAGGAGTTAAAGGTGCAAAACCCCAAAATCAGACACAGAAAAGTGAAAGGTAAAGCTCCTTAGAAAGGAGAGCTCTTCCTCCAAGCTTGAGTGCACACCTTGTCCCAAAGATAGGGCCAGACTGAGACAGGATCCTGAATCTCATTGTTGCTTGCTGAGGAGGGATGACTTAGAGAACAAGCAAGGTTTGCCTGGGAAGCATTGCTGAAAGCTGCAGCAGCAGGTCTCTGCTTCTCTCTGCCAGGGACAAAGTTAGAGCAGCCAAAGAGACTTTATAGCAGATGACAAGGAGATCTTGAGGTGTAAGCAAGACCTTTCCCTGGTTTTAATCTTCTGTTCTACAGACTTGATTATCTCAGAGGTCTGGAAAATGTAGGTTAGCTTTTTGTTTAACTCAAGATATTTTTTCCATGTCCTGCAACATCATGTGTTTCTCAGCTTTAACTGATACCATTTCCAGAACTATTTGTATGAACAGATTAGTTTCCACTTCCTGTGTAATGATACTGAGAGTTGCACTGGGCAAGAATATTTCTTAATCAAAACAATATAATTTTGCATGTTTCAGAGTATAAACCAGCCACTGGGATTAGAAAGAAATGTAGGCAAGTTTATACATTGTTATCTATATGGGAATTTTTACATGTTCATCTGAACCACGAACTGATGTGATACTAGATTAGATGGCCCATGCTTCTGCTACAATACTGCTATGGGACACCA
This sequence comes from Nestor notabilis, assembly GCF_000696875.1. NCBI lineage: Eukaryota > Metazoa > Chordata > Aves > Psittaciformes > Psittacidae > Nestor > Nestor notabilis. The sequence goes on along the minus strand of NW_009912551.1, from coordinate 71,161 downwards.
TTCCTGACAGTCTTACCATTAGCAAAATTAATACATGGTATAAATTTGAGCCCACTGTGGCCAGATGTAATTACACTGGGGTTTGCTGCTGCTGCTGTTGTTTTGGCCAAAGTTACTCATCATGATTTTTACTAGATCTGTTTATTTTTAATGTTTACTGCTGCCAATATAGAGAGCCAGAGGGACTTGCAACAATCCACAGAAATTCCTTGCTAAGTAATAATGGAATTTAAATATGGCTTTTATGAGTCTGTGTACAAAAATTCCCAAAGACAGAGGGAAGAGAGGAGAAAGTCTCTTACAAAACCACTTCAGACATGTAGATATTATTGGTGACAAAGGAATTACTGTACAGTTCCTTTTTTGGATAATCTTCCTTGCTCATTGCTATCAGAAATAATGATCAAAAAGTTTCTCTGAAAATAATTTTCTTTTCCTCCGTTAGGTTACTGTGGTTCCTTGATCATTGAGGATGAAGAGTCTCCAATTGGAATAACCATGGATGACACGAAACCTGATGGATCTTTCCCTGCCATTATGGGGTTAAGAGTTTCTAGCCTATACTCACAGATGTATATTCGGTTTTGTATGAAGGAGTGGGAGGAGGAGGAAGAGGGGAAATGGCCGGGTTACCTCAGTGGTGCTCACTCCCTCAGTATTCATAGATGCAGAAGAGCACTTCTGACAAGCCTCTTATGCCTCTCTAGTCCATATAACTTTTTAGGTGAAGCTTCTGCTACAAATAGCCTAATACAAAGGAGTTGGTTGGGAA
>NW_009912551.1:30330-70349 GCF_000696875.1 Nestor notabilis | reverse complement strand
AGTAATTTTAACCATTCAGTTAAAAATTTTTTTTTTTTTTTTTTTTTTTATTTTTTTTTTTTTTCTGTGGAGTATATTTAGGAATAAATCCCCTTCTCACTTAGCTTTATGAGCCTGTGTTTGGCTTATGTTGTGCCTCATATTTAGTGCCTGGGCCAAAATGAAAGTGCAGTTGTCCAAGAAATACCAATTTGCCTCCTTCCCCCATTGAGCTGAGGCGAGACAATGAACACCAGCTGGTGATTGAGCAGGACAGCAGCTGTGCAGTGTAGAAATGAGAATTCTGAAGAAACTGCCAAGTAAAAAAGTTGTAGTTTGGACAAACAGATATGAAATATATAGAATTGTCCTGGGTTCAGCTACAGCAGTCATTTTTTCTCCTTCTTAGTAGCTGGTGCAGTGCTGTGTTTTTGACTTTCAGCCTGGGAACAATGCTGATAACACCGATGTTTTTAGTTGTTGCTAAGTAATGTTTACTCTGACCAAGGACTTTCTCAGTCTCATGCTTTGCCAGAGAGGAGGGGAAGCCAGGAGGAAGCAGAGGCAGGACACCTGACCCAAACTGGCCAAAGGGGTATTCCATACCACAGCACATCATGCCCAGTATATAAACTGGGGGGAGTTACCCAGAAGGCCCAGATCGCTGCTCGGGTCGGGCTGGGTATCGGTCGGCGGGTGGTGAGCGGTTGTGTCCTTTTCCCTTGTTATTCCTCTTATCATTATTATTGGTAGCAGTAGTGGTTTGTATTATACCTTAGTTACTGGAGAGCTGTTATCTCAACCCGTGGGAGTTACATTCCTCCAATTCTCCTCCCCATCCCTCCGGGAGCGGGGGGAGGAAGGAAAAAGGGGGGGAGTGAGCGAGCGGCTGCGTGGTTCCAAGTTGCCGGCTGGGCTTAAACCACGACAAGAATAAATGGCTTTTAAAATAGGTTAAGCCAATATGAGCAAACAATTTTTACATGTGTTTCCACTTTGTCTCGCTTCGGTGAGACTGCCAAAAAAAGGCCAATAGTAGTAGTCAGTAGTCAGGCAACTACTCCTAAAGTATCTGGCGAGGAAAGCTTGCCACTTCTACTGAACTGTGCATGTTTATGGCCATGTTTAAAGCTGAAAAACTTCCATGGCCTGAGAGCAATAAGCCTTCTTTAAACCCCATATGGCAAATAGTTTCCTGCTTTCTCCCTGTGGCTTTATGCAACTTTCTAGAAGAGTGCAGGAACATCATCCCCCAAGTATCTCCACTGAGGTCAGATGAACTAATCTGTTTCCTTCAAGCTGAATAAATATTGATCCCAGTTCTTAACAGAACTGGTGCATGACACTGTGCAGTGCTTGTCAGAGCAGCAGTCTCCCATCACTTGTTAATACCAAATGACATGGGCAGTGGTTTGGCCAGCTGTCTGCAAGTCTTCAAAAGCTCAAGAAAACTCAGGATCTCAGTCCTTCTGGATAAGACCTAGCTGTAAGAGGGTAGGCAGTGTAGGCTAGTAACCTGTAATTATTAAGTAATGAGGTATGATGAAAAAAATGTCAAGCCCATTACATACTGGTAAAGTGCTTTGCCTGACTTTATTTTGGATTAATTTCTAGCAAGACCTTGCAAATCATCTGGCATGCTGACACTGCATGATATTTATATGCCATATTTTTCTTTTCAGCTTCATCCTTACCAGAAAAGCTGTTAAACTGGCCCATCTCAGTAAGGAAGAGAGGTGAGTTCAAAAACTGTAAATATTTCAGAAGTCAGTTCTCTAGAATACTTCCCCACAGGAATGTGGGTGAATTATGTGTGTGCATACAAATGTATGTACATCCTCAGTGCAACTACTAATATGGAAATTGGGGCAAAGATTGAACTTTTAGTATAAACAGGCCAAGACACTGATGTTAATAGCCATTCAGGTAGGGATATTTCTGAGTTTCCAAGTCCTGTCCACTCTTCTATGTTATGACTTAGCAGCTCTGTGTCTTTATGTGAACTGAAGAAATTTTTCCAAAGATATTCCGAGACTGCATCCCAACTGAATGATGCTTCATCCCAGGAATATAGGGAGCACTGACATGCTTAGTTTTGGGTGTCCTTCACATTCAGACTGGGTGATAAAGTTTTTAAACCTCCATGTTTACAACAGCATAGTTTTTCCTTTAGTCTGTGAAATGAGTAAACAGTACTCTCTAAATGGGATTTTGGGTACACATGCAAATAAGAAAGGAGCTCATCTTAAGAGTGTGACTAGTATTCTCCAGATCATGTTTTGTTCAGAGCTATAGTAAATCTGTAGAAATTTTGCTGATTTATATTGCTTCTCCTCTGGTCTTACACCAGTGAACATGAGAATGAATTGGTTTTGCATACTAAAATAACTGTGCAAAGATATTTTTTTTTTTAGAGCTCATTGCCAAAATCAACCTTCATTTCCCATTCCCCAGGTCCATTTTGGATGTCAGATGTAGACGTCAGCGTTTGAAATATTTATGTTAAGAACATGAAATCAGACTTAAAAACAAAGCCAAACCCAGCTTTCTGTCCAGTATCTTGTAATAAATGTGATTTTTTCATATAAGAAAAGCAACAGCTGAGGTTTAGGGGTTTATCCCCATTTTTTTTTTTTTTTTTTTTTTTTTTTTACACTGACTCTGATTTTATTTTCATATAGGAAGACGAAGATCTGTGAGGCATATGCCAAGGCAATGGGGATGGAAGAGGCTTTACATGTACGGAATGAATGCCTGTTTTCACCTCTATTTTACAGTAACTTTACTCCTTTGTTCTGGAGGATGAAGCCAAAATTCTTGGTACCTAAAATGTGTACCTAAAGTTGCATCTTGTTCCTTACAATCCATACTCCCAAGGGGAGTGCAGCAGCATCTAGTACAGGGAAAAAAGAGCTGCCAGTCTCCCTCTTTACAAGAAAAGAGAAGGCAGTGCATGGTTTAATTTGTCCTGTCATTTCCCCATGGGAGGCTAATGCTTCTGTAAAAGTGAAAAGATTTGTTTTGAGCAAATGGATAGCATTAGCCAAATGACAGGGTGCTCCTTTGACAGGTATCCTTAGCCTGTTTTTTCCCTCTTCAAAGGAAATTTGGATTTTTATTTCCAGTTTCTCTGTCACTGTTTCACTCTCTAATATCTGCAGCCTGTGCATTATGAAGAAAAGAACTGGAGCATGGAACAATATTCAGGGGGTTGTTACACAGCCTACTTCCCACCAGGAATAATGTATTCTTATGGAAGGTAAACCACAGAATTCTTTGCTTTCTAATATACATTTCTTAGCTTGTGTGCAATGATTCACCTTATGCAACAAACTTAGGGCATATGTAGCATATTGGGGGAATGCCAACCCTTTTTCTGCTCCCCTACTCTCCAGCTAATAAGGATCTTACTGTTGACTTTAATAACAGCAGTGTTTCTCTTGTGACTTTCAAGGAAACAGGACACAGTCATAAGGAGACCTGCTAGAACCACAAAACCTTTCCCCACTAGGTTACTTACAGTATTTGCTGCTACACAATATTTGCAGTACATCCTTTTAATGCTTTCTAAAACCTTGAAGGGTGCACATCTTGGACAGATGAAAAGTCGTCACTGACTGCAGGTGGAGCATCAGGCTCTGATAAAGCCCATTGAGTCAATCACAGGGGGAAGACATAAAACCCTTACATGAAAATTCATTTGCTCCTCCCACCCAGCAAAGCCGCCCATGCCCTCCCCATGCAGAATTGCTGTATTCCTAAAGGAACGTATTGGAAAATACTGATTATTAGGTAAATTCCTGAAAAGTTTGTGGAAGACATGGTTCAGCACGTAATAGGAACAACCAGAAAAGTCTTGTATCCGTAACCAAAGACCAGACAAACGATGCAGCACATCACAGCATGAGCTCCTTAGTATGTCCATGATGGAGTTACATCCTGCCTCTATGTCAAGATGCATGTGGGAAGAAGTAATCTTGTGCACAGACTCTTCTGCTGCAATTTATCTGAACACTTGATGGGTGATGCCTCTGACCTGGGAAAGCTGGTGTCAGGCAGACAGGAAAAACCTAATGGGGGTTAGATGGGAGTCCCTAGAGCAAGCACATCTTTCTATGGGAAAGGGAATTCATCACCTAGGGCTGGATTAACTGAGATGCTTGTGCAGCTTTACATGGCTGAGGGGCTGGCTTATTTGACCTTGCAGGGCAAATGCAATTCGCTGAATGCTGAGGCCTTCAGCTGCCATCCCCTTTTGGCATGACTTGAAGTCAAGCAACTCCAGCCTCCAAATAGAAGCTGGTATTAGTAACCCATCACAGCAAAAACATCATTCACATCCCTTTGTAATGGCAGGATAACAACAAAGCTACCATGCAGAAGACGTAAATCTATCAGCTGCACTGCATTTCTGGAGGCTGTTAGGATTATCCCTTAGCCCAGCACTAACATAAGTCTCATATTATTTTGTACAGAACCTGGGCATACTGATTTATGCCTTAGATTTTCTCTTTCTCAGATCTTGAGTGTTGTGTGTGGAAGCAAGTATGTGGTCCTGCGGGGACAGCTTATTGCACCATGCTCCCCAGCCCGGGTGCGAAAGAATTCCGGAGAACTGAATTGAGTTCTCCATCAAAGCTCATAAATTGCTTTTAGAAGGATCATCACCTTCCTGTTACTTGTCATCTTACATTCACGATTTGTTTTGAAGGATCATTCGGCAGCCCATTGACAGAATCTACTTTGCTGGCACGGAGACAGCTACCCAGTGGAGTGGATACATGGAAGGAGCTGTACAGGCAGGAGAGAGAGCAGCCAGAGAGGTATAGACTGTTGGTTTGCTTTCAACATCTCTATTACAAGGCTAAAAAGGATTAAGTACAGCTTGGAGGGTCTAATTTTGTGCATCACACCCTGTAATTGTGTAGAGGCTGATAGAATTGATGGGGAAGAATCCCAGAAAAGGATGTAAACCAAAGACTTTTTTTAAACAAACAAACCAACCAAACAAACTACTTAGTTTATTATTGAATAAAGTGAAGCCAAGAATCTCACCCAAATCAGAACATTATGCAGTGTGTTGCTGCACACTGGAGACTTAAAATGAAGCTCATGCCCTGTACCCCAAGTCTAGAGGGAAAAATCCTACAACCTGATGCTGCCCTTAGATATACTACCACTGTGTCTAACAAATTAATCACGATATGTTTTAAAAGTCATTTAAGTCATTATAAATACTTGCAGATATTTCCTATGCAGCGATCTGTAAATCTGAGCATTGTTCTCATTTTTGTTCTATCCCATCTGCTTCTCCTTTTACAAGAGAGTACCCTTAGCTTGCCTTTATGAATTTGTAATGGGCGGCTCTGATAAGAGCTAAAACTCCTCACAATGGCACACACTGGGCTAGGTTCCCAGTCACAGTGAAATCCCTTTACAGCAGTCTGGAGGAGAGAAAAAAACATGTTAAAGGGTATACATTACAGTTACAACTGCTGTATGGCAGAGCCGCAGAACTGTTATTTAAGGGAACATCAGCCCTTTGCTTCTGTTTGACAGAGCATCATATTTACCTTATAATCTTCATCACTTGCTTTATTTCAAGTTACCTAATTTATCTTTTCTTTTTTCCATGCCTGTGAGCAGTAGTTTCAAAGTCAGTGAGCTGTCTCTTCTGGAGACTCTCATTTGCCCTCAAGAACTTCCATGATTGTTATAATCAGTTTATTCTCAAGAAAAATCCTCTATGAGCTTTGTACTGCCAAGAAATAACTTCATGATGTATGCTTTGAAAGCTCCAGAGTTGTATTTCTCCTTTTTCTAGTTTGTGATCCAAATAGCATCACTCCTAATAGGCTTTGCATCTGGAGCACATGGTGGTAACCTCACCTTTCTATTCTCAAGCTATCACATGAAACAGCACTTATACTTGTACTCAGGAAAAAAACAGAAATAAACATCTGGAGAAGTTGTAGTTCACGGGGAGTTCTGAGTCCTAATTTTTACAAATTACTCTCTGAAATCACTATACATCTTCTGTTTCAAAGCACTTTCAGGTGATCATAGTTAAGCCTTTTAGAAATGTCACCTTGCTCTGACTTGTTCTCCTTTTCCCAAACTGAAAGTACCATCAGTTTTTTACTTTTTCTCATGTGGTACAAAAAAAAAAAAAAAATTAAAAAAAAATTTTCTTCTAGATATTGCACAGAATGGGAAGGATCTCTCAGAATGAAATTTGGATGCCAGAGCCAGAGTCAAAGGTAAATTAGACCCCAGACTGAGGCGCACATCCCTCAGTCAGGCTGCAATCCCTGCTTCAGTGATTTCTGTGAGGCCTGACCCCATGCAAGGTTTTGGTTACCTCCCATGCTGATAGGATTCACTTTTTTGCCCAAGGAATATGGTTACCCCTGTCTGAGGCATGGATGGCAAAGAGCCAGGGACAAAGATTTCAGAGCCTTGGGGTCTGAAAAATTCAGGAAATCAGCCTAGTTCTACCCTGTCCAAGGCCATGGTTTTAAGCCAAATCTAACCTCCTTCCAGTCACAAGTAACTCCACCTTCACTGCCTTGTGGCTTTTTGGGATGACAAAATAGGTGTTTCATGGCTGTGGCACTCCTCCCCACCCCAGTCTGGTCCTTGGGGGAAAAACTGTGACCTCCTCAACCTAGCATCGGATGTTTGCCACCTCTTTGTTCACATGGTGAGAGAGACCCTGTGGTGGTAACCATCTCTTCTCTCCTCTAGGATGTCCCAGCCCTACCATTCACCACCAGCTTCTGGGAGAGGAACCTGCCCTCTGTGCCGGGACTGCTGTGTCTGCTTAGCTCAACCATGTGTTTCACATCTGTGGCTGCTGCAGGGCTGTTTGCCTATAAGAAAGGACTACTAATTCGAAACTAGCAGGGACCACATGTCCAGTGGAAGCTGCGCACTCCCTCTTCTTCCCTTTTAACAGATGAATGTTATTTTTGGAGAGAAGTGACACGGACAGCTTGAAAGGGCAGAAGTTGTTCTTGTGATCTTTCTTCTTAGTACCATAGTGAAGGCATCGAATCTACTGCCATTGCTACCAGATAACCAGAAATAAACCAGCTGTGGAGGTGGTTTTCAAATTTGCCTTTTCCTTGTCCATTTATTTTGATTGGACATGACAATATTGATGGTATATTGCTAATGCAGGCAAGGCAAAATGCAAATCATGCCTTTATCAAAAGGCAGCGAGGCCTTGGAGAATGCATTCATTACCACTCAACACTTTATTTTTTACCACACAAGGTAATAAATGCCCTTATGTATTCACCTTGGTTAGCAGCTCAGAATATCTGAGGTTATTCCCACAACCTCCCCGCTGCACAGAATAGATTAGCATTCCAATCAGATGTAGAATTGCCAAATTAATTTTCAAATGCCTTTGATTAATTATTAATCATCACAACGTGAAACTTTACCATGAGCTGGATGAAAAGAGGTAATTAGCAGGAAGCAGCTCGCTAAACAGCAAGAGGAAGCATGAGTGGACTTTATTCTGCTCACTTTCAAGCAAGTATCTGTGCTTACCTGTTCTGCAGAATGCCTGCATCGGTGTAGCACAGCCACGGTGTGGTTCTGGCTTACTTCCTGGCCCAAGAGCATCCAATCCAGCCCAGATATTTGCTGTTAAAGCAGAGAGAAATGAATGAGCAAAGTTAAAGCCCCTCTGAATGGCAGCAGGTGCTAGCTGTTGTTTTCCAAATGACAGCAGCTTCCTGGCTCCTCGTCAATTCGCTGCCCCTCATTTTGCTTGTAATCTGTACTGCCTTCTTCCAATAAGGAGAAATATATTTGGGGCTTGAATTACTGCCTTGTAAATTACAGTAATTGGATGCATCTGCCTGTTCCACTCTTATTCTGTACATGATACACTTAAAATAATCACTTTAGTGTTTAACTGAAGTCTGGAATATATGTTCCACAGCATACCATCATTATGTAGTCTTTTTGCTGTGAAATGTGAGCACTGTATGTGTCCATGGACTCAACTGTCATTCAACATGGGTGAAATGTGCCTTTCAATGGTCCTGAAACCTTGAAAAGAGGAGCTCTTCTATAAACTTTTCTTCAGATTCTTTCTTGCCTAGTTTTTTGCGAGTTTGTGGAAGGTGGTGTTTCTTTACAGTGTTAAATCACTGGGAACATCACATGTGGCAGCCACCAACCCCTTGCTCTGCTCAATATGACCCATATGTATACACCAACAGAAATCCCTACCTACCCAAGACAACTTCGCTCCTGGCCTCCGCTTCAACCACATTCTTATGTCCTCTCGCTTTTTTGTACAAAAGCCTTGTAGACAATGTAAGTGCAGACCAATTGCAGCCTAGGATTTTAAACTCCCCAAACTGTAGTATTAAATGCTTCTTTAAAGGATTTTTGTCAGGTTGGTTGACAGGTCAGCTTAGCATCCACCTTAGGAATATTTTAAGTGGTGGAAAGTGACTAAGGTGCATTTCTTTTGACTTGATGGCTCCCTGCCGAATATGTTCTCCCCATTTTCAGCCATTCCCAAGCAAGAATTCTTGTGTGCTGGGACTACCCGGTCACGCATCCTGGCATAACCACAGACCCTACCTGAGATGTTGGGAAGGGAGCTTGGGCTTGCTCCTGACAAGCCTTTTATGGCATGAAATGGTTCTGCACCCTTACGCACTTCCCCCAGGTGGGTATTTCCACCACCTAAAAAAAACCCTGTCCATATCTGTTAAAAAATATTCATCCATATATGTATTTGTGGCAATTAGAGCCATTCATTTTTGTGCTGACTTCAAACTTGATATCTGAATTTCACAGCTTTTGTATGCACATGCAAAAGGGACCCCAAATCATCTGGAATACACTCATGACCTGACACAGCCTTATTTTTCACCCTATCCACACACATTTCTATTGCAATTTGGGATTTGAATTGAAAGTTCAATTCAGCTGAACTAGTCTCAAACTGTTAAACAGGGCCAGGCACAATGTTCCCCACTTAGCAGGGAAAAAGCACATCTCACTGCTGTGGGAGTGGTAAGCGGCAAATGAAATAAAAGAAGTTGATTAAAATTGGCATTTCTGAAACTCCTGCAGCTCCCAAGCACCACGCTGCTGCAGAGAAAGAGCAGTGTTTGTCAGCAACTATAGACCAGTTTCCACCCTGCTTTAATGCCCTTTCTGACAATCAGAACAATTTCCCTGTTTAAACATTAAAGATTTAGCTTAAATATTAACAGCCTGGCATCTTTCTTAAACCAATTTCGAAACAGAATGGGACTGAGTTTATTGCTGTTGACAAGTCTCCAAGCAAGCTGCTGCTGTTTTTAAAACCATGAGGCTGAAGCACCGTGGAAACACTTGTTCCTGCTGGGGACCAAGCAGGGTCCTCACCCAGGCCATAGAGTGGGGCAGCCTTTGGTGACCTTCCCTGAGCAGGGGTGCTCAGTGACCCAGTTTTTTAAGGCAGAGCCCTGCACTCCCTTGGCAGAAGCGGGAAATGCTCTATCCTCTCAGAGTATGGGGTGAAATAACAGAGGCCAAAGTCCACACCAAGTCCCTCAGCACCAGGGAGGGAACTGAATTGCATTGACACACCTGAGAAATGGGAAAGCCTCAGGTGAAAAAGCTGCTGTTTGATACTTGGAAACAAAGCAAAGATCAGAACAAGCACTGGCAGAAGGAGCAACAGAGGGGAAAGAGGGAGGAAAAAACAAAAAAAGAAAAGAAAGAAAGACTAATCCTCCATACAAGCAGTGAAATAAGCAGCACCTCTCTCACATGAGAGAACCTGCCTCTTTTTTAATTAAATTGCTGGGTTTGCTTACAGATACCACAACAGCTGTGACCAAGTGCCTCACAGCAGGTCACATAATTAGCCCTTCAACACCTTTCAGAGTCACAGAAATCAGCCTTGGGGACAGAAAAACACTTCTGTGAGACTCATGCTTCCCACCTCCTTTCTGCCCCTTTCCCCTCAGCTGCAGCTCCTGCCCATGGAGGTTGACATGGCTGCTCCTCTCTGGCTGCCACCAGCCAGCCCCATGGGGATGGGGACCTTGAAGCAAGAGGGGCTGCTGGGCCAACAGGATCTGGATGGGCAGGAGGTGCAGGAGCAGAGCTGCTGGGTGGCTTTTTGGCATCTTTGACCCAGCAAGGCTTTTCTTCCTTCTCAACCTGCCCATCACACAACCTCCAAAATGCCCAAACCCCTCTGGCTGGAAACCCACCATGTGAGAGGTCTGGAAAGAGGCCAGCATCATGACGACAAAGTGCCAGGTTGCAGCAACTGCATGCTTTGGTGGACATCAGCATCCTCCAGGTAAGACAGCATCCCCCCAGCCATGCTCCTAGTATGGAGGCAAGGACTAGGTCTGACCAGATTCACCTGGGATGTGCTAAAGGCACATCCAGGCTCAAGATAGATATGCCATGGGTAAGCAAGTGCAGCTGTGCTTGGTCTCTCTGATAGCTGTTCACCAGCAATACTTTCCAGTCCATGTTTGATCCAGCCCTCGGTTTTACACTTGATCTCATTTCCCAGGATCAAACATACCCCCAAACACTGTCACAAATAAGCATTATACATTTGAATAAATAAACCACCCAGTGGGATGTGCCAACACTGTGCGGTCTGACAGGCCATAATGTGAAGGCTTCCCACCAGTTGGTTCCCACGTCCCATTGACCAGGGTCTGCTGCCTGGCAGCAGGGGGTTTCACCAGCCAGAAACCAAGATGGGAAAAAGCTGGTGACTGCTCTTTGGTTATCTGCACAGAGCTCAGCTCCCAGTTCCTGATAGCAGCATCAAGAAATGGAAAAATGGTCAAATGCTGAGAGTCCTCTTCTGTGGAAACATAATTTCAGTCAGTTTCCTTCCTTCCCTTTTGGACTGTTTCTCTTCCATAGAGCAGTTGGAAACAATTCTGTTTTGTAAATGTTCCCTGCAACAAGTGCTTTCCACACACAAAGAGAAAGCAAATTTCATCTTGGTGAAAATCCAGAAGGGGAAATTAAATGTGCTCTTTGTTATTGAACTGTAACTTTTTCTTTTCCAACTTAGCTCCTGGACTTGGCAAACAATGCTTCAGGCTCCAGTTGTAATTCCTGTTCCGTTTTTTTGGGTTTTTTTGTTTTTTTTTTTTTGTAGGGCTTGACTTCTCAGTTTCTGTTCCTTGCTTCTTCCTTTCTTTGAGGTTTTTTTAGCCTCATCTTACATAGCAGAGACAGAATAACCCAGGGCACACAGAGCAGGGAAAAAAGTTTCCTAAGCAGGAGTACATTACTTATGAGAGGAAAGGAAGCTTTAGCAGAGCAGTGCTGGCAGGTTGCTGGGTGCCCAAGGAGATCAGCAGTGCCTCTGAACTGTCCATCTCCTCTTCCAGGTGTCCCAAGAGATGTGATGTGCCCCAGCCTGTAACTATGAATGGGTCAGACAGGGGGATGAGTTTGCACTGCCTATGACCTAATGAAGCACAAGACAAGACAGGTGTCCTTTGCCACGTCTGTCTTCCTGCTCTTACTCTATGAAATGTAACTGTGAGCTCTGCTGCTACTCTTGGTACAAGAAGACAGCTTTCATTTGAGATGAGGTTGAAAATGAAGCAAAGGGTATAATTACTGCTTGTGTTGGCATTTGGACTTCCATGGTGTCCTAGTTTCAGCTGGGATAGTTAATTTTCTTCCTAGCAGCTGGTGCAGTGCTGTGTTTTGGCTTTAGTCTGAGAACAATGCTGATAAACTCATGGTTTAATTGTTGCTAAGCAATGCTTACCCTGATGGAAGACTTTTTCAGTGTCTCATGCTCTGCCAGTCAGAAGTGGCACAGGAAGCTGGGAGGGAGCAGAGGCGGGACACCCGACCCAAACTAGCCAAAGGGGTATTCCGTACCACAGCACGTAATGCCCAGTATAGAAACTGGGGGGAGTTATCTGGAAGGGACCAATCAGTGCTTGGGTTGGGCTGGATACTGGTAAGTGGGTGATGAGCATTGTATTGTGCATCGCTTGTCTTTCTTTGGTTTTATCCCTCCCTCTCTTTTTCCTATTAGTATTAGTATTATCCTCCCCATCCCACCAGGGGGGAATAAGCAAGCGGCTGTGTGGTACTTAGTTGCCAGCTGGGGTTAAATCACAACATGTGGCCAGACCATTCACTTGAAAACTCCTTAAATTATAGCCTGAGCACCATCATTTTCATAAAAAGTTTGGTTAAATTAGGATGTCATTTACGAAAGGCAGAGCTTAGCATTAAGGGGAGGCTACTGTTAGTAGACACCAGCTGCAGACAGCTGTGCTGAAGTATGGCCGGTGCAGATCTGCTGTAAAGCAGCGTGGCACAGGCTGGAATAAAGGCTGCCATCTTCTGGCTATGTAATAGCAGTGTTTTGTCATCCAGCAAACAAAAACGTGACAGAAGCTTAACAGTGATTTGCAGCAAGGTGTCAGTGGGGATTGCTGTGCTGGTGCTTACCATTCCCTTCAGGTACCCAAAATATTGAAATCTGGAATGGAAACACACTAAATGAAAGGGATGCATGTTCCCAGCTTCAAGCCCCATTTTCACCCATCTCTAGGCTCCAGCGTGCCACACTGGAGGAAGCAAAGGCACCCCTGCAGCCTCTGATTCATGACACCAGCCAGTCCCTGGCAGAAATCAGGACAATGAACTGGCTGTTGCAGTACCCCCTATCAGTACTGCAAGACTTCCTCCAAAGGGCAGCTGAAGGCTTTTCTGCTGCTTGGCAGCATGAAGGAACTGGAAGAAAAGTGTGAGCACAGATCCTAAACACACCTGAACACTCCCCTTCTCTAAGAAGGGGGTTTCTTTGGGGGCAGTTTGCTTTACAAAGCTAGATAGAGGTATTGGCTCAAATACACAACCTCTGAAAAGCACTTACTTCGGCCAAACTCCAGTTCATAGAGAAATTACTGGGAAATAACAAAGCTTCTAATTTATACTCTTGTTCCACTTTGGGCTGAATTGGCAAGTGGAGGCTGGAGTAACTACTTCCCTTGATCTTGACTAAGTGTGAACATGCATTTCAATTGTTGAAGATAATGACTGCACAGCCTGATGGGACATCTCACAGCCTCAGACCTGAACTAGAAGTTTCCACATCTGAAATTATAATGTAATTTCTGCTAAATGCAACACTGCTGTGCAAAGTGTTTTCTTACAACTTGGAGCATATGCAAATTTGGACTGAACAGCCTGAGAGCTGACAAAAATGCCTCAGTGCATTATTAATACACTTCCTCTTCTCCCCTCCTTCCCATCCAAGCATCAAGTACTGCTGATTCCCATTAGACAGTGGTGCAGGAGTGAACCGAGCCATTTGACAAACCCAATCAGCTAGAGGCTGGTGTTTCTGTTGGATACAGCTTCCTCAAGTGCTTCTTCAATAAGTCTCTGCTGTTGCAGAGAAATAACACTCAATAAGACTCCCCCCGCCCCAAGTTACTGCTGGCCTTCAATGACATTACACCCCTGAGCAGGTGAAGCTAGTTTGTACTTACTCAGACCCTTTCTGGTGCAGGTCAGATGAACAAATCACTTGGATTTGGATGAGACTTTCCTCTATCTCCAGAGTTGTGGGGTAGAGGGAGGGAGTCTACAGAGCCTGTAGATGTCACAGTAAATGGAGCTGGATGGATATTGATTATTTTGTTAGGGCCATTCTGCTAAGGAGGGATTGTAAAAATTGCTAACAGAAAATTCCCTGTGCACAAAGCAAAAACCAACCCCCCATGAAAGCTAATAAACTTTTACTTTTAAATTAGGAAAGGTATCATCTCTCACTTTCTGCCAACACACAGAATGAAACTGTCTTTTACCTACAATGGATGTAAAAACTCAAACCAACTTTGTTTGCTTTTTCAGCAAAGCCAGGAAGAACGGAAAACTGCAATGAGCCAGCATGGCACTGGGTAAAGACCCAGTGGACAAGACCCTTAGCGTGTTTTTCACAGCTTATCAATCACAGCTATTTACAATTCATTTTTGAGCCTATTCTAGCCTACTTTCAAAACAGCTTATTGCTACTGACTTTACAAATAATGCAAACTAAAATCAACTTATAAATCCTCTTACTGTATTTTTTACAGCTTAACTTGGCACTCAGCTGCTAAATGAAGGCTTTTCTAACAAACACTGCTAATATTCTGACTAGAATATCACATATTTTTCTTTCCAATGACCAACACAATCATTGTATATCCTACTTGCATAAAGAACAGCTACCTATTAACATGCAATTTATTAACTTGCATCACTTTAGATTCGCAGGGCCTGCATTATCTGTGTTTATATTTCTCCAAATCTGAATACCCCAAGGAAACATTTAAGTACCTAATTGCCATCAGCAGTTGGTGGGAGGCAGCAACTGCCTAATTCAGTATCCGAAGTGCATCTGTGCCACCTGCACAGGGCTGGTTTCAGACATACCACCTCTGTATGTGTTGCCACTCTCTGGAGCAGCAGCTGGAGGCTGGACAAGGGGCCCTCAAATGTCCAAGAGGCACAAAGCAACTGTGTTTTGGCCTCTGAATTGCTCTCTAGGTGGGTATCATATGCTCTTTGAAAACATCTAACCTTGCTATCGATGTCTTTGAAGAACAAGATGAACACATGCATTAAAGTTCAGTTAATCCCATGTATCTGAAACACATAACTGACATGCTGAAGTTAGAAACCCCATCAATTTAGATAATCTCCTGCATGGAGACAGAGAGTGTCTGTAGGACTCCTCCAGTCCTGCATGGGCTGAACCATGAGGCTAGGAGATCCTCTCTCCCTGCTCACTGACAGAGGAGGAGCAGCCAGACAAGAACTGTGTCTCAGCAATCCTGCTGACAGAAGCACCTCAAATGAGGAAGCAAAAACTTGGGCCTTAATGCATTGGTCTAAATTAAACAGAAAGCCTCCCCTTGTTCCCAGAAGATACCAAACTGTATCTTGGTTCTGTGCAATTTCAGGCCAGTTTTGCTTTTCAGTCTTTTTCTGAGGCAGCTCTATAGGCCCAAGGGGAATTTATCCTGCCTTAAGCCACAAGGCAAAACTCATTAGTCCCTCAAATGTTTCAGGATTTGCTTCAGATCAGTAGATTGGTATAATTATACAAGGTGAGAGGAAAAAATAATCCTCAATTCTCATACTAGAAGTGAGTTTTGTATGGTTTAGCCAAATAATTTGCAAACACATCCAATCTTCTCCTAAACAACAAGTGGGATTCCGCATTGGTTTCTCAGGAAATCATACTACTATCTTCTATAGATGTTCTACAAAATGTATTTCTGCTGTATTAATTTGTCCAAATTAATTTTCTCTACACTGGGCTGGTGGAAATAATGAAGCGCTCCCTGGCTGACATAGTCTCTGCACATTGAAAGCTTTGTAAATAAATAAATACTACTACTACTACTATTTCAGTACCTCCTCTGGGATGCCACAGGATGTCTGAACAAAGGGTTAAAGAGATAATTCAAATATGACACAAGGCAGCAACGTTTAAGAGTCATAACCATTTGTGAGCTGCTTTGAGGGCCTGTGAAATGTGTTGCTGGTTCCAATATGTTCCTTAGGAAATGGATGCTTTATAGAGCATGCAAAGGATTAGCTGAGGATATTTGCTTTCATAGTATTTGTGCTCCTTTATAACTTGTAAGTAATACTGAAAGTTAAGCCTATACAAAGAGCTTCACATGCTTTTGGCGCGTTTTTCACATGGATGGTTATGCTTTTTCCGGTATTCATATTTTTGTGAAACACAGGTCCATTCCCAAGACTGAATTTGTTCTTCAGTTACGTTCTTTCTCTAGCACTGACACTGGCTGCTGGATGAAATTAAGCCAGTAATTTTTGTTTGTTTTGTCTTCCATTTTATTTTATGTTTACACCACACAGTATTTGGTACAAGATCTGTTTCTTCCTATGTTCAGCTACAGCCAAACACCACCTGCCCTCGTTTCTTATGAGCAGCTATAAAATGAGTCCGTGCCAATATATGTTCTGGTAAACAAGGTGCTGTGAGAGGTATATTTATGACAGGGACACTTTAAATCCATCTAGAACAATAAACATAATTTTGAGTGTAAGACAGTTGCTTGTCTACGCATTAGGAATAATTATTATTGGGGAGTGTGTTTGGTTTTGGTGGGGTTTTTTTAATTATTTTTGGGGGTTTGTTTTATCCTTCTCTCCTTCTTTAAAGTGTTGTCTTAAATGAGAAGCTGTCTTAAATGAGAGAAACTGAAGATAACTCACTGGCTTCAGCATGAAATGCAAAATGTTGTGTTACTAAGTAATAACCATCACAACCAAGTCAAAAGGGGCTTGCACAAAAGAAAAGCCTCAAACAGTAAGTGTGACATGACAATATTTATTGATTCTAATTAAGGTTAAAAAAAGTTCACAGCTGTCAGATAAAAATATCTGCAGTCTATTGAAAAGGGAGCTTAAGAAGGAAACCAAGGGAGACAGTCACCACAGAGGCACTTGAGAAAATGCTACAGTTATAAAAGGCACAAATTCATCACACACACAGCATATATATTCCTGCACAGTGAAGTCACTCTTTTTTTCCAAAACACAGAGGCAGGCATCACTGAACACTGACCTGTACATGACCACAGGAGACACGCTATAAGCGGCAGCCTATGACAACGCCTAAACAACTTGACTGTAGAGATACTTCGAAAGCAAGACTGCTTTGGCCACCACGTTTTTATCTCTATTGAACAACAGATTGTAAGATCAAGGTGACCATAAGGTCGTGGAGATGGGAGAGGTAATGTTAGTTCATTTAAACCCAGGTCAGGTTTATTTGTGAGCATTTGCAATCTGCAATTTAAGTGGCTTTGCTTCTTGCCTGAGAGCAGGGGCAGATCTGTTGTTATTTCATCCTGGCTACCTTTTGCATCCACGTACTATTGGAGGACATGCAGTTTCTTCTTCCTCACAAATATTTTGCTTTTATGTCTTAAAAAAAAAAAAAACCCACCTTAAAATTTCTGCATTTTTATAAAAGTTTACCTCAGTGAAACAACAGTCCCACCAAAGGGACTCCAGGCCTTGGGTTTCAGTGATGGACAATGCTCAGACGTATACTTAATTGTGATTAATGTCTTTTACAAACATTTATTGTTGTTGTATTTATAGTAGATGTGCTATTTGGAGTCAAAATCGTCACTGAGAAAAGAACCACAGTAGTTAAAGACAAGGAAGGGGCGGCCTCAGATCTCTCACCTCCTTCTTATTGTAGTTTATACAGTTAGCGTTCAAGCACTTTGGTTAACACAGATTTTCATGCCGTTACCCAACATTCTTTGCAATAGACAGTTGCTATCAGAACAGTGTACAAGCAAGTAAATCTCTTTTTTTTTTTTTTTTTGCAAACTCTTAAGAGCCTTACAAAATACGCATGATAACACTAATCAGTTCATAAGAGACAATACAATTATTTCCATGGTTGTTCTATAATACATTTTATGAAGCTGGTAAACTGCTGGAACTTTCATGATAGCAGATTTTTCATCAATTATATTAAGAAATTAATAATATAGCATGACTGGTTACCTATTAAACCAGACTTCATTCCTCTCTTCAAAGGGTTGGCACAAAGGAATTTTAAAAATGCAAGCCAGTGCTAACACTTCCCTCCACCCATGGGGAAGCATCTTGATTCTCTACCTACATTTGTCAATTTTCTCATCACACTGGCATCCACATACACAAAGTGCCACATATTCCTTTTACGTGGAAGATGTTGAGAAAACAGCAGCAAATCCTTCTTTTTAATCCCATGGTGGCAATAAACTCCACAGCATCATCACAGCAAGATACGGCTGTAAAGACAAAGAGATCATTCCTAAGGCTTTGGCAGACTGGAAGGAAGAAGACAGAGACTTTTGAGTGCTAATACAGACGTTGCAATTCAGAACTCCCAGCTCCATCAGATTTGGCTAGAAATCTCAGAGAATCCAAATTTAATTTGAGATTTTAAGATGCACCTGCTTTTAGTTGTAGCAGAATAACATAAGAAATGTTTTGTGTTTTGCTTTTCTGGGTTTTTTTTAGTTTTGTTTGACTTTGAAACTAAGATTAAGAAAGATTTATATAGATTTAATTTCTCATTAAAAGCTTTGGTTATGATTCAGTTCAGTTTTAACTATACTTCTTTTTTTCCTTGGATTTTCTGCCCTTATGACACACAACATTGTCTTGTTAGACTGGGAAAAACCTCTGCCAGATTCAGGAGCAAAAAAAAGGAATACACATATCAGACGTGAATAAAACCAATTTATCCTAAATAGTCTCATGGATTTGCTCCCCTTTAGAGACCTGCAGACTATTTCTAGGGCAGAAGCAGGACTCAAATTCCAAACAGTTTTGGCAGAGAAATCATCTTCAAATGCGGTAGTTCTTTATATGTTAAGTATGTATTCACCGTCTAGCACTTACAAATATTGGGTCAACACTTTAAAACTATCTTCCCAAATTTAGATTCCTATGTTTATTTCTGGCCCGAGAATTATCTGAGTTACAAAGGCTCTGAACTTACCCATTCAGCTTTCAGTTCCTAATTCATTTAGTAAATAAATCACAGAGAGAAAGCCATGTAGAAGCACACTGTGGTAGGCAAATGTCTCAGCCAATTACTGCTCTATGTGATACAATGAGAAAGGCCATATGTACACTGCCGCACTGTTCTTCTGACTCAAAGATCTTTATGTCTGAAAAGTTCCCCTATGCATTTTAAAAGGCTGTTACGAGGATATTCATTTGTGATAAAATCCAAACTGCTGCTACAAGAAGATTTTTAACTGGCACATCAAGTTAAAAAGAGTCAAACCTAAGGGCCAGAAACTGATGTGCTGCTAACAAATATTACATCTTTATAAGTGGTTCAGTGGATTTCCATGGGACTATTTGGAGAATGAAGTACCACTCTGCACAAGCAAGATCAGATGGTAGCCCAAAGAGTCTGCCTGAGACTGGTGATACAGTTCCTCTACCTTCTGCTCACACTAGTTGCTGAATATACTACTGTACTTCCCTCCATGGCTTTCTACTACAATGTAATATTTTAAATATAAATCAGCACTGATTGAAACGAGAAGCGCAGCAAACAGGCTCAGGAAAATTCCAGACATCTCAGATTTCATGTGTACCCAATCCTGTTCTCAGCTATACTTGTGTACCTGAAAAACAGCAGAAATACCTAGAACAAGGTACTGCCATGTTGACAGGTAGGCGTGTAAGGTTTTGGTGGTTGGGGTCCCCCCTCTTCTTTTTTCTATTCTCTTTTTACATTGCTTGAAAGGTACCAAGGGAGGGAGGGCAGAAGCACTTGCATGTGACTATCTTAACCATGGTTCTCTGATCTCTCTATAATTTAGATCTTTCATTAGTTACCAAAAGTGCAGTCAGTACAACATAGCACAGCAGGCAGAAGTGGAAGTGCTAATCCCATCAATATGGTTGTTAGGAGAGACTGAAGCTCTGAATCAGCTAAGCAGTGTTCAGCATGAAGCAAGTATTGAGCAGCAGTTAAGCTGAGGGTTTTGTCAGATTTTTATAATGCTTATACTGTATTTTCAAGTCCATTGTGCCCTACCAGGCAACAGACAGCCTCAAGGTATCCAAAGTGTAAATTTAGGTAGATGAAAGAAAGGCAGGTGGTAAGAAAAAGATATGTAAAAGAGGATTCTAATGGAGGTCTTTACAACCTTTTGGGGTAGGCAGAGGTTAATTTGTTCTCTTGCTATGTTGCAGCAACTTAGGGAGCTAAAAAGAGGACCCTGGTGGCAAAGAGATGTCAGACAGGGCAAAACAGGTTTGAAAGGTTGTATGTGTACATTGGCACACTCAGATCCAACAGCCTGATCTGCCATACTGTTGTACATATCAGCTATTGTCTGGAGCCTGCCAATTTTCTAGGCAGAGGAGATTCAATCCCACACAGGGGTGGATGAGTTCTGATGTTCCAGGCAATGTGAACAAAGCTGTGGAGCCTGAAATTCAACCACATTGCCAAAGGCGGTAAAAACATTGTCCTTGAACTTACTGTAGGACAAATATGCCGCTGGAAATGCCAGCAACCTATGGCCACACTTGCACAGTTTGGATGGATAAATTTAGCCTCTCTTGTCTGTTAGGTGCTGCCTGGGCTCTGTACATCAGAGTGAAAAACAAAAACACTAAAAAGATCCTTACCAGCAATTTGCATGAACTAGTTAATTATTCTTTAAGCTCTGGATTTCTTTTCTCACTCTACTGCACAGGAAGACAGAAATCCTTTGTTTACAACTAGAAATGGAAGGGCCTGTGAAGACTTGGAGTTCAGGGTCTAGTTCAGGTTTAAGTGTAAAAGCAACTGGAAGTCTCGTCAGAACAGACTTCAGAGAGGTATTTTGTCAATTCTGTTCTGAGATCTGGATCTGGATACAAACCTCAAAGTGGTAATGCTTGACATGGTATCCTACAAATTCAACAACCAAAAAGGTACTGCTAGAAGTAGGCCTGAATTCAAGGGGTTCTTTTTCAATATGGATCCCCTTCCTTTATCCCTTCCCTTCAGCCTCTTCTCTCTACTGCCTTCTCCTTTTCCCCAGTCCTGATCTTATTTTGGAGACAGAGAAGTACATGCCAAAAAGAAAAAAAAAAAACCCTCTGAAAAAAACCAAAACTGCTCAAGTAAGTGTGGGGCTTTGCATTGGCACCTTCTTCAGTTTCGAACTAGAAGTCCCTTTTTATAGGCAAATAACCCAGCTGCAGCCACAGAGGCGAAGGAAGTGGAAAATCCAATCAGCTTTAGCAGTCCTGGCACAGACGGCAAGTTCCTCTCCCAGAAGGTTGTAGTGATGGGCAAAGCTGGAACATCCTGCAGGGAGAGCATCCATTACCAACATAACATTATTTCCATTGTGAGAGGTAGGGTGTAAATAGAGATTCTTACGGCAGAAACAGAACTGGATTAAAGCAGTTTGTGTTATCAAAAAGTACATTGTGTCAAAATTTTCTGCTCAGTTAAAGGGAAGAAGAGGAGACACATGGAAAGGTTTCATAGCATGGTTAAGAAGTGTAGCTCTTTCTGATCTCCTGCTACAGAGTTGTCAAATGGGCATCCTTTCTGAGTTTATAGCATGCTCCTGTTTAGGGAAGGGCAGTTTTGCTGAGTAAGGAAAAGTTTATGGTGGCTTTGATATAGTGAAATTAAATAAAAATGGCCAACAAAATTTTACATCATAGGCAAAAACTGCACGAAAAAATAATCCATTTCATCTACAGTAAGACTTACAATTGATTCAGGTTCTGGCTTCCAAATTTCATTCTCTGGGATTTTCCTCATAGCAAATAGTATCTGTAAATAAATAACATACTCCAGTAAAGTACCATTCATCCTTTGAAAGGGTAAAAGAGCTGGCTTCAATTTTTCTTTTTAAACAGCATGATGAAGAGAACAATTGAGCACATACATCACTCTGTATTCAGATTTTACAAGAAGACTCAACCCTTGCACAACTTATTTCTGGGGAGGCCTGGTATTTAATAAGACATTCCTCCTAGTGGAAAATAGAAACAGTAACAGAAAAATCTTACTATGCTTAGTTAGTCTATGCCAGATACTGGAACTCAACTAGTCCCACGGGGAACTAGTATCTAAGAGTTAAGTATACACTCATGGCAAAGTGAGGCATAGAACATAGAATCACAGAATGGCTGGGGTTGGAAGGGAGCTTAAAGATCATCTAGTTCCAAACTCCCTGCCATGGGCAGGGACAACTTCCACTAGACCAGGTTGCTCAAAGCCCCATCCAACCTAGCCATGCATAAACCAGCTACAGCATGGGCAAGCTATGTAACCAGGATTAGCTTGTTTTACAAATTTTACCACGATGTAGGAAGAGGAACAGAATCCTGTGAGTGATGACAGATCACCATTTTCATCCAGAGAAGAGCAAGACTAAAAAGAAAACCTTCACAGTGGAAAGTTAACCATTCAAAGTATCAAAGATACCAGATACCAGTAGGTTAGCAAGGATTATCTGAATGGTAGTTATGGAAGACAGCAAGATTAACTTCTGCAGTAAAACAGAAGAGAGGTTTATGAAATACTATTTTTCCTATTCCAGGCACTTGTAGATTTAAGATTCGACTTCTTTTATGATGTGCTTTTATTCCAGACAAGATTCATGAACCCTGTCAACTTTTCAATACAGGAGAGTGAGAAACACCCTTGCACCAGATTTTAAGCGTATTTTCCTTTCACAAGTAACTGAGGAAAGGAAAACGTTTTTGCCAATCAAGCTCACTTGCCAACTTCTCTGCTGAGGCCTACGGAGGTTCTGCTGTAATGTCCTTACATTAGAGAGGTCAAGAAGCACTACCTCTGGAAGTTTTAAGGGAAAGGTTAGGTACCTTCACTCCTGGGACAATTGATCCCTGTATTTTGGGGCAGGGTTATGGGCTAGACAAACTCTTGTTTCCTTTCACACTAATTTCTGTTCCAATATTGTAGTTTTTTAGCCATGAGATTCCCTTCACCTCATAAAACAAAGATGAAATATATTTTGCTGCTCCATAAACTGTAATATTCCTGAGAATGCTTGAGGAATTGGCATTTTTTCAGAAGAAAAATATTTAAGTCCTTGTTTAATGACCTTATGTAAGGCTGTCTCAACAGTATGTCACTGTCAGTGGTATTGTTGGAAACAACTGAGGAAGAGACTGTCTTGGTGTGCAGAGCTGCAGAACTGAGCTGTTTCTAATGAGGCTGCCATGATATCTCAGTACAGTGGCTAATGAAGTGACCATTTTTGAGAAAAAAATGATTCGGTGGGAATTTGGGACTGTTCTATTAAGAAAAGATTTAATCCCTGGAAACAGAAAAGAGTTTAATAAAACAGCCAGAGCCCTTCTTAAGCATTCCAAATCACTGATTTGCACTCAGGAAAACCTTCATCCTTTTTGAAGTCTGTCCTCTTCACAATGATTTGCATCAAAATTCCAGAACACCTGAATCTGTCAACATCCAGCTCCCATTTTACCTCCAACTAGAAGATCTTTCATTTTCCATAGGATATTTGACAGTTCCCTGTGGTTTATGCTTGCATTTGTACCTCTCTGGCTGCTCTTTCTCCAGCCTGCACAGCCCCCTCCATGTATCCACTCCACTCTGTGGCTGTCTCCGTGCCAGCAAAATAGATCCTGCCAACCGGCTGCCGAATAATCCTGGGGGAGGACAAGCAGTAAGTCATATCAGCCATTATCAGGAAGGATAACTGAAATCCTTGGGTTAATGTTAGAATAAAAGTGTTTTAAGTAACAACAAGCACTTAGAGAGAGTAAGTTTGGGTGAGTTGAGCTGGAGGAGGAGTCTGCGTTGCATTTCATTTCTTTCAGTAAACACACCAGTGTTCATATTTTCTAAATGTTTACACTGCTCATATGTGTAAAGGACAACTAGTTTGAAACTTATTCTATCTCACAATTTTAGCCAGCATCATAAATACCAATGCTAGGCATTATTGGCACTGTGTAGCATTCTGAAGTACATCCTCACAATATTTCAAGCAATTAAAATTTAAACAAGTAATTAATTAAACAAGGTGTTGGTTGGTGGTGGCGGGGTTGTTTTTTTTTTTACTCTATTTTTGCCAGAATTTGCAATTACTTTAAATACTAAGGCCTCCATATGTTCTTCATGACAACTGCTTTATTGCTTTCAGTTCTTTTTAAATTGTGTAAACTTATACCTCAAAAGAAGGGCTATGTCATCACATTAAAAGCTATGTATCTGAACCCTATAATCAGTCTGACCAGTAAGCCTTTTCCTTTTCAGTAAATCTTATTTTCATGTAAAAAATTATGTCAGAGAAGACTGAATACAATGGCACACAGATTACTATATTAAGCGTTTACTACTAACGGTAAAGCAACAGCCCACAGAAGTCACTCATTACTGTGAATGCTGGCAAGAATTAACTGTCAGTATTTATTTATAAAATACTAACTAAAGGTATGCCAGAAATGGTAACCCCAATCTCAAATATCCAAACCTAGTTTTGTAAACACATTGTGAAAGCTTTCTAGCTCTCTTGCTACTCAGTTGTATTCACTGAATAACAGAAGTGAATAAAACCCCTAATGATACTGTACTCATCCATCATAAAGCCCAACTGAGACAAGTGATTATAATACCTATTTAAAATATTCCCCAGTGATCTTAAAGGTATAAAGCGAACAGTGACAGAGGATTTATGACCCTTCCTGAGGATATTTATTAACTTGGTCTTATCTTACTACTTCAAAGCCCACTATAAATAGACACTATACCTTCCATACTGAGTCATTATGCCTGGTGGGAAGTAGGCTGTGTAGCAGCCCCCAGAATACTGCTCTTCACACCAGTTCTTCTCTTCATAATGCACTGGCTGTAAAACAGAGATTAATTCACTCAAGGAAAAGACAAAGTCCTGAGGAAGCTATCAGGAGAATTGAGGAGACAGCAGAGAAAAATAGCTTATGATTTGTTGCACGTCAATGTCTGAAAAGTGGAGCACATTTAACAAATCTTTTAATGCAACATGGATTCGACAAAATAAGCCTTAATTTTAGACACTGCTAGCTATTTAAAAAGAAAAAAAAAAAAAAAAAGAGCGAATCTGGACACTGTAGAACATAATCCTCTTACCTGTCAATGTAAATGTATGCTTTGAGCACAAGTTTATGCTTTGAGACATGTAAAGCAAAATTAACCTCTGGTACACACAGGTATAATACTTGTAATATGTACACTGGATATAAATATATACTGTTAAAAATTACAAGTATAGCATTTGTATGGTTCTACATACAATATCTTTGTGTTTTAAATAATGCAAATTTGATATAGGTGTCTACAACATCTAACTTGTGTAAAATTGCCCTTAGAAGATAAATGCCATTGATCACATAAGCCAAACATTCACGCTGTCCTGGGTTCAGCTACAGCAGTCAATTTTTCTCCTTCTTAGTAGCTGGTGCAGGGCTGTGGTTTTGACTTTCAGCCTGGGAACAACGCTGATAACACCATGTTTTTAGTTGTTGCTCAGTAATGTTTACTCTGACCAAGGACTTTCTCAGTCTCATGCTCTGCCAGGGAGGAGGGGAAGCCAGGAGGAAGCAGAGACAGGACACCTGACCCGAACTGGCCAAAGGGCTATTCCATACCACAGCACGTCATGCCCAGTATATAAACTGGGAGGAGTTACCCAGAAGGCCCAGATCACTGCTCGGGTCGGGCTGGGTATCGGTCGGCGGGTGGTGAGCGGTTGTACCCTCTCCCCTTGTTATTGCTCTTATCATTATTATTGGTAGCAGTAGTGGTTTGTATTATACCTTAGTTACTGGAGTGCTCTTATCTCAACCCATGGGAGTTACATTCCTCCGATTCTCCTCCCCATCCCTCTGGGAGCAGGGGGAGGAAGGAAGGTGGGGAGGTGAGTGAGCGAGCAGCTGCGTGGTTCCAGGTTGCCGGCTGGGCTTGAACCACGACACACAAATCCTATCAGTTAGTTATATTTACCATTACACAGAAGAGAAGGCAAGGGAAAACAAAACAAAACAAAATGAAAAAAAACCCAAACAAAACCCAACAACCAACCCAAAAAAACCCAATAAAACAAACAAAAACAACTACCCAGCTAAAAAAAAAAGCCAACACAAAAAGCAAACAACACATGCAGCAATGGATCTTAGCAACTAGAAAGACAGAAGAAACATTATGCTCAACATAGACTGAGGGAAAGGCAAGCCTGTCAACATATGAAAACAGTTGAGATGTATGGTGGTAAGCACTGTGAATGCCACCTGTGAAGCTGGACAAGAGCATATCTGCCTTTTAACTGTTTCATAAGCTCATTCTTATCCTCACCATCAAACACAACCGAAGACACCATAACCTTCTCTCCATTCCTCTACATGGTGCAGCAAGTGCTCCCATTGCAGATACCTTTTCCAAAACACCACACAGGACTGTTCCTGACCACTGCTGCATTCGGTTTGATTCTGCCCTTCCCTTCCTCAAGGAGTCTGATAACAGACACCATATTTTAGATTTTTGTACTTACATGTAAAGCTTCCTCTGATCCCAGAACCTTCGCATAGAGCTCACAAAGCCTTGTCTTCCTGCAAGAGAAAAGCAGCAGAAGACTTCTGTGTGAGGAAAGACAAAACAAATCATTTCTAATATGTCCTAGTTTTGAGAGGACAAATATTAATATTGCTTGATCTTGAGTTTCCAGCTTTTTGAGATCTATCCTAATTGATCAGCCTTTGGATCACTAGAAATAACGCACTCAAACTCCTGTGCTGCTTACCAGCTTAATGCAAGCTGTTCCCTTAAGATACCTCTAGTAGCCCAAATCCAATCATTATCCAAAGGTCCTCCAGGCTGTCAGGAAAATGAAGTAGTAAGGCATTGTACTTTTCTGTCTCAGCACATAGACTAACATATGGTCTGTTCCTATGAAGATGCAGGTATTGATAGACTGATGCTCTCAGGGAATCAGTACTTTATTTCTGTATCTAGAAAATTTCCTCCTGTTTTAGTTTATGAGTCTATAAACCCATGAATATACTTCATTCTACAGCAAATCCCAAGGGCAATTACGTTTTTCCTAGAAGCTTTTGGGTCTTACTGTACTGCACCAAATACCAAACACAAGAAGACTGAGGTGAAATAATAGTTAACAATTATGAGAATCAAACATGCAAACACAATGCTGTAAAGAAGTTTACTTCTGGAAGTTTACTTCCTGTGCTCCACAGGTAGCCATGCTGGGCAGAGGAATAGAGCCGTCCCAGCTCTGTAACTGTATGGGCTATACTTGCAGCTATATCAGTATACGAGGAACCCAGGACACTGCTGATGAAACAACCCAGCTATACAAGAGGCAAGTTATACCTATGAGCAGCTGAACTCAAAGAATGCTATAGAAAGGGGATGAGGGTCAAAAAAAACCAACAAAAAAACCCAACCAAACCAGGAAGACCTGAAGGTCCTCCTGTGCAAATGGGGGCTGGAGCAAGAAGAAAAAGGCTGTTAGAGTTCAGGAAGAGCCATGGCCCTGGGATGATTTTACTGCTGGCATGTGTCAAGCCCAACAGCAGCAGAGTGGAAGGAAGCAGCTCCTTCCTTCTGCCCAGAGGCAGAGGACAAGGGTCAGCCTGCTCCAGAAGCAGAAATGCATGGTGACCCAGTGACTGGCCAGTTGGGCTCTGAGAGTTGCAGGATCTATACGTATGAACATCCCTCTGTAGTCAAAGGTGTAATGGATCCAGCAGAAGCCATAACAAAAGGGAACATTTCCTCCATCTCTCTCTCCATCTCTGGATGATGACCACCACA
Organism: Nestor notabilis; assembly: GCF_000696875.1. NCBI lineage: Eukaryota > Metazoa > Chordata > Aves > Psittaciformes > Psittacidae > Nestor > Nestor notabilis. The sequence continues at coordinate 42,967 of NW_009912551.1, read as the reverse complement.
CCCTGCAGACCACCAGCACTGACAATGCAGTGTCTGAACAGACTAAAGCCATTTTAACAGAGTGAGTTAGTAAAGCCTCTGTTGTGGTCTGCCTACCACCTTTCCCATGTGCCCACCAGCTCCTGCTTTTAGGGCAGGTTGATAACACCACAGGGCTCCACAGGAAAGCAGGTTATCACCTTGGGACCCATCTGCTTTTGCTCCTGCCAGCACCACAACAGGGGTTAGATGGATCCCTTTAAGATCTGCCTGTGCCCTGCCCTTTTTCCACACCTGACTTGAAGACCCTCCAGGGAGCCTGGGAATGGCATACCAGAAGCTGATAGGGATTCTTATGTAGAGCCAACTGCAGGACTCCAAGAAGGTGCAAGTGCGCCACTGATTGATAAATACATTTCTAATATAGTTAAAGCTAAAGATAGTCATGCAAAAGAAAAGGTTAAGCTTCAGGTCAAGGGCATCTTCAGACTTTTAAGAAATTTCAACCTTGAAAGAGATTATTCATCAGTAAGGTATTACTTAACAGAAAAAGAAGAAAGGAAGAAAAAAAGAAAAAAAAAAGAGAAAAAGGAAAAAAAGAAAAAAAAAGAGGGGAAAAAAAAACACCACAGAAAAGCAGTTTCTAAAGGATTGAATTGTGCCAACAGTTATCTATCACTGAGGACATTCCCCCTAATAAGAACAATCCTTGCAGATGAACTGGTGTCTCTGCAACATCTGTGCTTTTTGTCCTAGAACAGTTTAAATTAATACTTATTTATGTATTTATGGTTAATGCTAGCACAGAACATATGGAATACACACTGAGTAAAATCCCTATTTCTTGGCTCCAGGCTCAGCTGTGAAATTGCCACCAGCACTAAGTAAGAAGAATGTTATGCCTGGAGCTACCTAGCTAGGTCCTGTTGAGAGTTACACTGTGCCTGGTGTGGAAGAAATGCACATGCAGACAAACACTCAGTTCTTTAAGTTCTTCTCCCTGGTGTCTTATTCCATCCATGGCAGTGTGTGATGCCACCACCTTCATTGCACAGCTGTGAAAGGTAGGGCACAATCTAACCACTGTACTCATTGGCACCTGGCCTGGGAAGACCAGCTGGAAGGCAGCAGTGAGTTTTACTCCTTTCAGTCTGGTTTAGGCTCTAAAATATCTTTCATTCCCTCCCAGAACAGCCATTCCCAGCCATGATTTAGGATAGTTGACATGGACTCTACATCCTATTCTTCATATCCAAGGATTACCAGAAACCTTACCCTGTCATCAACGTGATAAAAGGAGAGCTCAAATTGTGTTGATAGGTGAGCATAGCATCTCAGCGAGATGCACCCTCTGTAGCGTGCCACAAGAAGCCTGTCCTCAGAAGAGATCCCTCGTTTATGAACACCTTAGTCCCCATATAAACAACAAAAACTAGTTGCACCCTGAGCATATGCTGGGAGAAGGTCCAGGTTCAAGTTCTGCCTTCTCCTGGACCCTGATTTCCACTTAAGGAGACTTGTGCTCACGTGCAGGAGAGGAGCTGCAGTGCAGCCTAGAATGTTCCTACCTTGGTTGGTTGTGGCCAAGACTGCAGGAATCAGAGGGGTACCCCTACACCAGGGTACCATCTATCAGGTACTAACCTATTTATAGCCATTCTTTACCAAAGCAAAGTCCTTCCTAGTCTGAGGTTTATTCCTCTAAACACAAGAGTTTAAACTCCTTTTGTTTAAAACTTGGCTGTAGGCAGCAACAGAGTCAGATAATTGTGCTAATACTTTTAATGCCTAGGGAAAAGCAACCTTTCCTTCATGGTGCCTCACAGTCAGGACAGCACTTCATTTCACAGAAAGAGAAGCCATTCTTAAATACTGCAAATGCTCAGTTGTATCTCGTGCATTGACACACAGAGTAAGACACTATTTGGTGTTTCTGATGGCTTAAAATTCTGGGCACACTGAATTTCAGAATACTACACTATTTTTATCATTGGTCACCTGCTGGGAGTCTATCTCAAAACCTGAGTGCTGAGTAAAAGGCTGCCTTGTCCATTCCTGCCAAAATTAAAAGCGCTCTGTGGTACCAGGCTGCCATTTGAAAACATTAACAGCGATATTAACAGCCCCATTCAGACTCATTATCCACAGGCCACCAGACTACCTGCAAAGCTAATCTGAGATGGCTACATTTTCTCTAGTTAGACTAGTTATTACTGTAATAATGTTTACTTGGACACGGTATTTCTTATGGCTTTAAAAACAAATGTATTTTTCCCATGTCCAAATAAGGCTCTCTTCATACCCACACTCTCTACTTGCAGCTTTTAATTTGATCAGATACTGTGAATCAGTGTGATGGAAAAATCCCATTACTTTGTAAATTCCATTTCAGTAATAAACCAAAAAGCACTAGTGTGTGCAGTTTTGTTTCAAGAAGACAGTAAAAAAGACCTTCATCTGTGTCTGAAGGGCATTTTTTTTCCCAAACTGAGGGTGGAGAGATGGAAGCAGCTTTTTGACCCCTTCACAATGCTGTGAACTCATTCATGGCACCTATAGCAGCCTCAAGATTGCACTAAGCTATAGATGCTGAAAGGACCCTCAAGGGTAATTAGAAAAGAAATGAAGCACAGTGGCCAAACATGTCCCTTCTGACAAAAGTTCAGTGCACTTACAGGAAGCCAGAGAGCTAGCACTGGGGTGGAAAGAGGCTGGCCCTGGACACTTTCCCATGAGGACAGCAGAGTATCTACACTACTTTCAAATGCAGCAGCTTAGAACAGTTCTTTTGCTAGAGTCACATAAGCAGAGAACCGCTGCTGAAAAGGGAGAATCAGAACTTAATCCAAAACTAAGTTAGGTATCTTCTTGCTTAAAGTGATATGTCTGCCTGCTGTCACAAGGTTACAGACAACTTCCTTCAAACTTGGGCATTTTATTCCTGCTCTGGTCATTTATAACAAAATCTTGACTCATGTCCACATGGATCTCCAGCGTTTGTACTTACCTTTCTTCTTTAGTGAGGCCTGTCAGTCTTCGACACTTCCGAGCAAGAATGAAGCTATAGGAAGACCACAAACAATTTACTTCCATTATGTTACATTTCATGCATTATTTAAAATGCCAACACCTTGTGATGGGATGCTGTGATTCATAGTATGAGCTTTCGGTCTCTGTGCAGAGAGGTGGAATGGGTATTTTGGAAAATGTTATATTCTCTGCCTGCTACTTGCAGAACTCAGTGTGAAAAGAACCACTCTGAGATTCAGGTTAGAATATTTGTATGAGCTGTTTCCTAATGAACTTAATTTTATACAGCAGTGGGGGCAAGCATATAGCAACAAGAGGTAAAGCCTGGGCTTGAATTGGAAATTAATGTTTAATAAACTTTCTAAGATTGCTCATACTCTCTGGCTATTATAAAACATAGAATAAAACAAAATATAATTCTAGAAAAAATTTCATTTAAAGAACTGGAAGACTTGGGGAAGACAAAATATTTGGAAAAACCTTTGCATTTCTGCAATCATCCCTTTTTTTCCTCCTTCCTTTCTTTTTCTCTGACTTTTGACTTTGCCACATAAAAAGGCAAAAGATGAGAGTGAGAAAAAGAAGAAAAACAGAATTCCTTTTTTTTAATTAGCAATTAAATCAGAGAGAACTTTCTTTGAAAAAAAAAATTATAGAACATACTCAATTCATTTCAGAAACTCAACCCTTCAACTATTTTGAAGTATTTCCCTTCAAAAGCAGTCGGTTTCCCCATTTCAATTGTTGCCTCTAAGACAAAATTACAAAAAAACAACCAACCAAGAACAAATAAATCCCCCCTCCAAAAAAAAACAACCCCAAAACAACCAACTCACAAAACAAACAAAAAATCTTGACACTTTCTTTCTCTCTTACCCTATTATGGCAGGAAAGCTGCCATCAGGCTTAGTATCATCAAGTGTTAAACCAATTGCAGCATCCTCATCTTCAATGATCATGGTACCACAATACCCTGTTAAACGCAAGGTGGTAAAGAAGTTAGGATCCATGTATCCAAACAAAGGGATGAGCTTCCAAGAAGTTGTGAAATACTCAGAACTCGACTAGAAAAAGCCCCAAACAACCTGATCTAATTCACTCTGCTTTGAGCAAGGCATGAGACCAGATGACATCCAGAGGTTCCTCCCAGTCTCTGTCTGATTCTCTGATTCTAGTACGGGTAGATATGAAGATGAAGGAAAGGAGAACAGAAACAATTTAAAAAAGAAGTAATGTGACTCCCATGAAATGACAAAGATTAGCACACATCTCAGATCTAAACCTCGTCTTCTAGAGAGGACCTAGCGCTCGAGTGAGATAGGTGCTTGTTCCTCTCTAGAAGAGAAAGTTTAGATCTGAGATGTCCTGACAATTAACAAATTCTTGTCAAGCATCTTTAAAACAGAAAGTCAATAAAGGAATCTCTTATTGTCGAATTCATGATAAATAAGTAAGTTATTCTGCAACCTGGCTAGCAAGGTTGGATGGTCATACTCAAAGACTTGTGGTCAATGACTCAATATCCAAGGGGACATCAGTGACAAGTGGCATTTCTAAGGGGTCAGTATCGCGACTAGCGCTGTTTAACATCCTTGTCAGTGGCATGGACAGTGGGATTGAGTGCACCATCAGCAAGTTTGCCAATGACATCAAACTGTGTTACGGTATGGTCAACACTCTGGAGGGAAGGAATGCCATCCAGAGGGACCTTGACAGGCTCAAGAGGTGGGGCAGTACAAACCTTCATGAGGCCAAGTGCAAAGTCTTGCCTCTGGTTCAGGGCAATCCCAAGCACATCTACAGGCCAGGTGGAGAATGGATTGAGAGCAGCCCTGAGAAGGACTTGGGAGTGTTAGCTGATGAGAAGCTCAACATGAGTCGGCAGTGTGCACTTGCAGCTCAATGCAGCCAGCCACTGGGCTGCATTAAAAGGAGCATGGGCAAGTAGGTCAAACGAGGTGATTCTCCCCCTCTACTATGCTCTCATGAGACCCCATCTGGAGTACTGCATTCGGCTCATTCAGGCCCCCAACACAAGAGGGATGTGGACCTGCTTGAGCGAGGCCAGAGGAGGTCATGAAGATGATCAGAGGGCTGAAGCACCTCTCCTATGAAGACAGGCTGAGAGAGCTGGGCTTGTTCAGCCTGGAGAAGAGAAAGCTCCGGACAGACCTTAGAGCAGCCTTCCAGTACCTGAAAGGGGCCTACAAGAAATCTGAGAGGTACTTTTTATAAGAGCAGGTAGTAATAAGACAAGGAAGAATGGCTTTAAACTGCAAGAGGTTAGATTTAGATTAGATATTAGGAAGAAGTTCTTTACTATGAAGGTGGTGAGGCACTGGAAAAGGTTGCCCAGGGTAGTTGTGGGTGCCTCATCCCTGAAAGTGTACAAGGCCAGGTTGGATGGAGCTTCAAGCAACTTGGTCTAGTGGAAGGTGTCCCTGCCAATAGCAGATGTGAAGACACCTTCAATTAATCTTGCTCAGTGCATCCAGAGGGCAGAATTTTTGCAGGCTGACAACTGATGGGATAAAATCTCTTTCCATCACACATCACTTGTACCTTTTATGTTACTATAAAAGTGGGAGAGGCTCATTTCATAGCCAGGTGCCACTAAAGGAAAGGAAAGGATAACAAAGAACAATGAAGGCAACAAACGACATACATGAGTTATCCCTTCATGCTTACCTCCTTCTTTTTACTTCCCCATCCTCCTCTTTTCCCAATTTCTCAAGTTTCTCAAATAGGGGAAGGCAAAAATGGCATAGAAGTGTACAAATTCTCCTTCTAAGGTCCAGCATCCTCTAAACACAAAATCTACCCCATTACCATGTACCCTCTTCCCTCTCTCTGTCTTTACTACTCCTTTCAATTAAAATGTAATACCCTTCTTCCTCCAGAAAGTTTCCTTATAGTACACAATGCACTTGATGACTGAGCCCATAGGGATTCGGTTGATGAGCTGGTTTCTCATTGGGGGCAAAGGTGGGTTGAAATGAATCTTCAGACCAAGAGCTGGGGGAATGGCACTGATCACATACTTGCCCTGGAAAAGAAATTATATATAAGCCAAATATATTCTCCACTACTTCATTCTAAGTATATTGTTCTATTGAGATTGGCAGGCATCTGGGGAGGCTGCAGGGTGTGTCTTTTGAAGCAATGTTGGCGTTTAGGGTAAGAATTGCAAAACTGAACCCTCACAAAAACCTGCTTATTAAATAACAAGCATTATATAGACATCCATCTGTTTGAATGATGGGCAGCTGCTCTTTCCCCAGCACTTATAAAAAACCAAGCACTGTGTTATAAGAGTCCGTTGGTCTCCCTTCCATCTGGACTCCTCTGTTACAACTTGGAAGCAACACCTGCAATGTCTTTAAGAGAAGACATTGTGTTGGTAGGCAAGCACAGAAAGGTTATTACTAAGCTACATTTTTGTGTTCACTTTACAATTATCATTTATTTTGGAAGGTAACTGAACACAAAGAAGGGATGCTAGCAAAGGATGAGTTTGAATACACACTTTGCTTTTCAGGCATCACTTTCAAGCTTTATCACTGCTCTTTCTTTGGGACAATCAGAAAGTACAACTTTCTGTCACAGTGACTTACATCTCTGCTACATTTTTGTGCAGGATTTTGGAGAAGTCAGAAAGGAAAAGCTAAAGGTTTTCTAGCCATCCCAGCATGAACAGTTGCTTAAATGTTAGAGGTTTCATTACCTCATATAATTCATGATCTAAGGTTTCCACTACAACAGTTTCACCCGACTGGTCAATGCGAATGACTGGCTTCCTCAGCTTCACCCGGCCTCCCAAGCGCTCCATTATTTTCTCACTGATCTGGCTAGTGCCTCCAACAAACTTCCTCTCCTGAAACACAGAAAATAACTTGGCAAAGCGGACTCAGCAGAATAGTGCTTGTGAAGTGCATCAATACAAATGTTTTGCTTGGTGTTCAAAAAAAACTCCATTCTGTTGTTACCAGAACGTTTCTGGGAAATTCGGCAGTCTCATCCGGAAAACCTATCAACATCAGTGGATATCTCGGTGAGCTCCTCAAATCCTTCCCATATTTGACTGCCAGCCAAAACTAGAAGTATTAGTAACCTCATGAGAAAATCCCTTCGCATGTGGTCTCTAAATGGATTTCACAGACCTGTGTGAATCAGCAAGACTACTGAAAAGTGCTTAAACTTTTAAAGCTTTTTCTGAGTTCAGTCTTATCGCTGTAGAGGTCTGTGTATCAGAATTAGGAACCCCAGTCCTTATAATAAATAACAAGGTATAAGAAGTGATGTAGCTCACATCAAAATGTCTCCTGCAGTATATAATATAACCTAATTCAAACTCAAATCACCTCTAACTTAATACAAATAATATTTTATTCAATGTATTTACAGTTAAATTATCTGTAATTCTTGCTTATCTGCACATATTTATGTATTTTATCATGTTTTAATGTATTTGTATTTTATTTATTAATGATTAAATAATTCGCATTTCGAAAAATATAATTTGTCATACAATTAGCAAAAATTGCATTTCTCATGAAGATCATCAGTAGTATCTTTACTTTCTAAAAAGTTAGAAGCAGCACTAATATACTGGATTTCAAAAATTTCAGAGCAATATCATATTTAAGCAGGGGTATTTGTTTTTCTCAGACTAATTTTAAAATCTTAACAGTTTGAATCCTTGGAAGCTTGCACCTTTAGGAACTCAGCTCTGGGCTGCGTTTTCAGCATTAATTTGGAGTGCTCTCCACACTCGTGCAGCTAACATTGCCATCTCCATTAAGTGCTTCTGAAGTGGTAAGGCTTGCTTCAGCCTCGTGACAGAAATAAGCATAAGTAAAACTTTCATTTTTCAACATGGTAAAGCAAAGTGCATGTTGTAACCAGAGCCCAAAAGGAAGCCAGAGTCAGGAACAGATATAAACCTACTGATCCTTGGGCCAATGCCATTAGCACAGGAACAGCCTTTAACACTAGTTTTGCAAGATCCAGATTAACATGTTAATTAATAGAACTAGTTATCAGTGTGTTACTGGCTCGCAATCATGGATATCACAGTTGGCCCTATGAATTAAAATATTCAAGCAGAAGAATGAAGTTAAATCAGGGCCTGTCATGAGTTGCAGAAGGTGATGGCTGGCAGTACCTGTCCTCCATTGGTCGTTGAGAATATCCTTGTTGTCCCCCCACACTGCTTCACGTACCACAAAAACCAAAGGGCAGAGACCTCATGGGGCTCAGAAGTAACATCCACGTTCACAAACAGAGTTGCAAAACTCTTGGCAGCACTGCAGCAAACATAATAAAGTATGTTAATTAAAAAACCCGAGAAGAGTGACAAGATTGCTCTTGAGTAGGGGTAAGACTGTCTTTGGCAACCTCTTCTTTCACTGTGAGTAAAGGACTCCTTAATTTCAGTCGAAGTAGGAAACTATCAATTCCTTTTATGCAACATTTTTCAAGTAACCCTACAAGAAAAAAAAGTTAATCAAGTACTGCTGTAATCCAGCCAAATTAGGGCTCCAGGAGACACAAGAGCCCATGAAATCTTAAGTCAGTTTATGCTACTAATGCAAAGTTAGATGGTCATTCTAGACTCAGGATTAAGGGAAGCAAGTCCTCCTGCCTTCACTGGACTCTAAAACCACCATGTCTTCCCATTGTTCCTGGGTTACATACAGGATCTGCAGCTCTGTTTGCACCTGCTGCATGCCTATCCCTCAAACACACAGCATGGAGATTATCCAACATTCGTCATAAAAAAGTTAGGGATCTTTTCTAAGCTAATAATCTAAACTCTCTGGATTAGTCAGCATCCCCTTACTGCCTGCTCCTCTGGTGTGCTCAGGGAGGGTGATGCAGCTGGAACATGACAAGGAAAGAAATGTGAATAGGAAGCCATAGCGAAGAAACAGTATATACACATTCATGCAAAAACCTTGGCAACAAAAAGGGAAGGGATACTTTTGGTTCCTCAATTTAGTAATTTAAACGGTGGCCTGGTAGCCAGTGGTAATGAACACGGAGAGAGAAAACTGGCCTGTGTCTCAAAAAAAAGTCCTCTAGTTGGTGCTTTCATAACAGCTCTTCTGAAGATTACTGTATAAACCTGCACAAGATTTTGGGCTACACCAAGACAGGAGTTAATTAAGGTTTAGGGAAACATTCATCCTGTTAGAAGCAAATATTTCCTCTGCCTCACTCTCAGGAAGAATTTAAAGGGACACAGAGAGGACCAAGAAATGCTCGGCTTAACTGCATTGTGATTGCTGTTTCATACGCAAGGCATCAGGCAATCAGTAACTTCCCAAATGGAACAGAGTCTGCTTTTAGTTGCTTCCTTCTCTTTTCAGTCTTTGAACTTTGACCAAAAAAAAAAAAAAAGTGAAAAGCATAGCTCAAACATACTGTTTCAAACAGCTGTAGATCTACACAGAAAAAAGGCATATTCTGTTCTAAAAATGCAAAGTCCCACTGGACTAAAAGGCTGATCCATTTTCTGAAATACAGGTGCATTCTGGTTTCATTCTTGATAGCCAAAAATAATACAGAAAATATTTATCAATTTTTGCCTGTATAAACATACTGTAAAATACAATCAACTTTGAAAGATATTTTGTCTAATGGAAGAATTAGTATATGTATGTATTAATACTTCATAAGCAGAAGCTATTAGATGGTGGTTAAATTCTCTCAGTTTCTGCCACCTTCCCCCACTGCTTTTCAACGTTGCAGTTCCCCAGTTTCTCCTGGTATTCTACCTAGAAATGGCAGTATGATTTCAACCAAGAGCACACAGGGTATTTCCAGCATGCAACTGTAGCTAAGAGCAAATCTGTATGGTCTGTTAGATGACAGACAGTAAGCAGCAGAAGATTACTCTTCTGGAACATTACCTTCCAGGGTGGGAAGTTTCTATGGCATGTTACCTGAATCTTGAACATACTGGCAAATCAAGCTGAGATGCACATATAAAATCTGAAAAGCATCTTGGAACTGAGGGAGGCTGATAGTTATGCCAATATTCAGGGAAAATGTCAAATGTTATTCCATCAAAGTTCGAAAAAAATATGATTGTAGTCACGTGAGCTATTCGATATTGAATTACTACCAATGTGTGTCAGTTTGCTAACTTGTATACTTCCTTACCAAATCAGATGGTCAGATGGCTAGCAGAACCACCAGCAGATATTTATATTTGGTTTTACTGAACATGAACCATGACACAAACAAGAAAGGCTTTCTATATCCTTTCGTGCAACTGTCACCCAAAACAACCAGAAGATTGAAAGTTTTTGGATAAGAGCCTTCTGTCCATTAACAATAATCTTCTTGTCCTCTAGAGGCTGGCTGAGGCCATAAAAAAATGCCCCTGTCAATGACAGTGTCAGCTTGAGTGGGTGCTAGCAGGCTTTTGCACAGAGCTCATGCAGGCTCGGGGCAGCCTTGTGTTGGGTGCTTAGCAATTCTGAAGAGGTGGCTGTAGAAATCAATCTGCCTAACAGCAAGGCAGAATCAATGGATTTTTTTCTTCGGTGCAAAGAAAACCGATCAACCTGTTGTTGAGTAGCAAGTAAAGAAAAATTGCTTTGATGTATACACAAAAAAAGGAAGCATTTTCCGTTTCCCTGGGTGGTATATAGTGCAGCAGTTAAACAATAGAATGATGGGTGTTAGAGTGATTTAGTGCTATTCCAAGACAAGTGTTATTTTTTATAGCACTTTGGTAAAATCAGGTGGTCCAGCACAAAATAAACATCTGTTGTTCCATCAAAAGTTTCATTCAAAACCTGCTGTAGCCAGGGCATTTTTTCTTTTAAAGGTTAAACACACAGTAAGGACAGGGAAAATGTACATAACAGATGAAGGTACTACCCATCTCTTCAGAAGTAACCTTCCCCAAATACATTTTCATTTTATCTTTATTTTAGTCTAAAAGTTATGGAAATGTAACAGAATCTACTGTGTGTGCTGACAGGTGGTGTGGTCTGTTACTACAAGATTTTCTCACCTGATTTCTTTAAAATAGCTGTATTGTAGTGGTAGCTATATCGGTTTGCAAAGCAGTAATGTTTATTTGGAGCTGCAAGGTATATAAATATAAGCTATTTCATAGTTTCTTACTTTGTCCAGCAAATTTTATCTATGAAATCTTGCATAGTCATTTTGTCCCATTCTTCTGCATGTGGAGCCTTCCATGGGGCTTCGCTGGGAATCTAAGGAGACAGAAAAGTGCATTCATCAGCAGATGAATGAGTGGCATAAGAAAGACAACAAACACAAACAATCTCATCTTTACATGGTAATTCACCCTGTAAATTGCTGTTGGGTAATACAGCAAACAACAGAGGATACTTTTAGGTTTTCTGCTGTTTGTTTGCTTAAGATTTTTTTCTTTTCTTTTGTCTTTTTTTTATTTTATTGAAGAATAGAAAAGAATTTTAGGAGCTAAGACCATTGCCTAGAAAGGCAAAGTACAGTGCTGGGGAATATCTCTTATCTCTCTCATTCACCTATGCAAGCAACAGCAACCTCTTCCCAAGTCTTGTAGCTCACTCAGTGGAAAACATATACTGATGGTAAACTAAAATGGCCAAGTTGAATTTAAAGATGGAGAAGGACATATGTTTGAGTTGTAAAAGCCTCTTAAAATACTACTTAAGCAATTATCAGGCAAAGTGCTGAAAATCACATGCATAAACCCTAATGTTTGTATATTCAGAAATATGAAGGTAAGACCTTCATGCATCAGCATGACCTTCAGAAGAGCTTACCAGGATGCCACTTATACACATGCTCTGAACATCAGTGGGCACCAAAATCTATGGGTGATGCTGCTCTTCCCAGCACCAGGTTTGTTCAAGCTAGAGCAGCTTTGCCTCTCTGCATCACAGTCCCATCTTCAATCTGCCCCTCCTGGAGGCAAAGCTGAACTAAGACAGTCAGATGCAATTCTTCACACCATACCTCCTTTCCCATTTCATCCATGGTCCTCCACAGGTTGTTGTAGTCCAGGTAGGCCACTGGATTCCACATAGGAGGGAATGGACCTTTAAAGGGGTAAGACTTACCCTGCAAGATGAAAACCAAACAAAAACATCATAAAAACTAAACACAAGCATAATCATGGCTTCTGTGTGTGGGAAGCTGCACCAAATGGTTATGTGTTCACTGGAAAAAAAACACAAATTTAGTCAATACATGTAACAGCTTCTGACAGATTGTACAAGAGGAACTGAAACACAGGAGATTCCTTCTGAATATCAGGAATTACTTGTTCACTGTGAGGGCGACCAAGCACTGGCACAGATTGCCCAGGAGGTTGTGGAGTCTTCATCCTCAGAGATATTCAAAAAGCCTGAACATGGACCTGGGCCACCTGTTAGCTCTTGGTGGCCCTGCTTGAGCAGGGTGGGTAGACAGGGTGACCTCCAGAGGTCCCATCCAACTTAAAACATTTGGCTATCCTCTTATTCTGCAAGTTCAACTTAAGTGCGAGAGAAAATTGAATTTGGTAAGTTGTGTGAAGAACTGATACTGGCTTGTATCCTCAAAGCAAAAAAAAAAAAAAGCAAAAACACCAACCAAACAAAAACAAACCCAGGGAAAA
>NW_009912551.1:0-30311 GCF_000696875.1 Nestor notabilis | reverse complement strand
CCCCCCCCCCCCCAAAAAAAAAGAGATGGAACAACACTGCCCAACTGAGATGAAAAATTAATTGGCCATTTGTTAATGAAAAAGAGAAACATGTTACACTTTTTTTTTCTCCTAAATGTTCATGAAAAGACTGCTGTTAATTGTATTTATTGTTTTGGTTTGTTTTTTTTCCCCTTTTAAAATCAGACAAAAGCAGCTATGACAAGATTTATTATACACTAAAATCTTAGCTCGGAGACCTCCTGGAAAAAAATAGTTTTGGTTAAGCTAAAAATCCCCAGCCCTACAGAAAATGTAGTACTTACTACTAAAGAGTAATTCTTCCAATCCAGCACCCCTGGCCATAAATCCGTGAGAGTGATAATGTGGCCAATACAAACATCCTATATTTCCACTACTAGATATTCAGATAGTCTAGCTTAACCAAGAATGGAAGACAACAGGTAATTTATAGAGATATTTTATTTACATGGGATTTCCTTGGCTGACTATAGGGATGGCAGCATAACAGGTTCAAAAATTCAGAAAGAAATGCTCATTAGCATTATGTGGTTACTCATTTTTTCACAATTCATTCTGAAGTCCATAAAGTAGATAAATAATAAAGGCCATACCGTTTGCTACAGCTGATTTTCAAAACTTATGTATTTAAGTAGGGACTGCATCAGATGAGCGTCAATTAGTAGAAGCACTAACTTTTAATAAATATTTATGCAGTGCCACACCAACTCATCACTAAAAAAAATATTTACACTGGCTTCAAAAGAAATACTGCATCAAGATTTAATATTTAGAACCAGGTAACAACTGTGTCTTGTTGAGGAGAACTATTCAAAGACCACTTACACAAAGAAGCGACAGGCTTGATTTGATTTAGCCTCTTTATTAATAATGTGAAAGAAGGGTCATTATTCAAATCTGCAGCTGTTCTCAAGCACCAGAAGAGAGAGTAAAAGGGGAACACAGGGATCTTGAAAGACTCAAAACTTGGTCCAGAAATAACAAAATTAGATATAACCTTCAAAAATGCTGGCTAATAACTTGAGGACTTCTAATTCAAAGAGAGAGATACTTAAAAGGCAGTAGTGCCAAAAATCAAACCTAAGTATAAAAGTGAGAGAAAATTAATCTAGGGAAAACAAAACAAAACAAAACCAAAACAAAACAAAAAAAAAAGCCCAACAGGTTAGAGAAAGTGAAGAAGAAACTGTTTTTCCCTAGTCTTTGTATGGACTCAGGACTCTAATGGAATCCTTGTCAGAAACACCAAGGTAATGAATGTTAGGAAGAAAGCAAAGTGTGGGATGAAAAGATTTAATTCTTTGCTATATACAAAGAATCAGCTGCAAAATAACAATTTCATTTTGCAGTGCTTTTGAGGAGATTATGGCTGGTAAGATGCCAAAACATCAAACTTCAAAAAGTTGTCAATCCAAAATTTTGTCACAGGCAGAGTAGATCTCCAGTCACTTCATGAGCTAGAGGCAACAAGATTTTAAACCTAGCATTTAGAAGGCTGTCATGTCCATTTAGAATGGATATTACAGTACATGTTCACAAATACTCCTGAAAAGGGATGGTTGTTTTGGTTTGGTTTTTTTCATTCAGCATGGAACAAAAGTACATTACTACAGCTTTTGTGCTCAACCATATGAAAATACATTAAACTTCAATCAAGAAAACATATTTCCTGTAGATGGATATGAACTCAATGAGTTTGTTTCATCAGAAGCATTTGGTCCCAACATGGACATCTGGGTATTTTATGGAATCTCTTAAATTGAAATTAATTTGAACTGGGGCACACCTTCATACTCTGCTGCCAAAAGGCTATACAAGAAGAGCAAAAGCTCTCAGACTCAGTACCTTCCCATCCCAGGTAGTAACATCTGAAACATGTTGGTAACTACCATTTAGCTTTTGGGGCACATTAAAATTCCATAACTAACTATTATGGCAGAAAGAAGTCAGTTTTACCATGCTTTCTTCTTAACACTGCAGATAGCCTTCACTAGTGTAAACACTGTGTAGATATTCCAAAGACAGAGCATATCAGTTTGGTTTTGAGTACATGGCATTTCCTAGATTTAGATGTATGAAACATGTAAACTGCTGTGCTCAAGAGAACTGGGGCAGCATCGGAATGGGTTATTCCAATTACTGATTTTGTTCTGAGCTTCCTGCTCTGCCAGAGGCAATCCTAACTGAGTATCCCCTCTGAGTTAACTCACATCTTACTAATTCCCCATGGTGCTTCCTCATGAGTGCCCTGCTAAGAGACACACAAAACATATCTTTGTTTTAGTATTCTTCTATTTCACTGTGTTTGAACTGCTGAAAGGGAAATCTTGGGTATGTCTCTTGTGCAGAAATCTGGGGTGACAAGTCTCTTAAAGCACAAGAAAAAACTTCAACCTGGAAAAATAAAAAAAAAAAATTAATAAGTCGTCACAGTTAGGGAGTCTTCTGTGAATCTTTGAAGAGCTCCTATGACATTACCTAAGGCCTGATCCTCATTTCTTACACAAACAAAACTCCACAAGCTGTCAATCAGAATTTCGTTTGAGAAGAAACTGCAAGATTAGGCTCTACACAGAAACAAAAACAGCAGCACCAAAGAAAGACTACACACAGCTCTTAGTTTCCAAGAAACCGAAATATTTCAGCTCTACTTCTGATGAATCTGCACCTTTGCAAACACAACAACCTTTGTGATACTTAGGCAAATCTGCCTATTTCTATCACATTGATGAAGAATAGCATTCTCCGTGCCTCCTGGTGCTGTATGATCTCTAAAGAAAAACAAGAGATAGATGAAAATATGCCCTGAAATGCACAAAACATACCCTTTTCAAATATTTAAATCAGAGCAGTATAAAACCATTATAATCCCCCCACCCCTTCTGATCAGCTGGCATATTTCAATACCAGTACTATAATACTTAGAAGAATTTCTTAATTTTATTTAATTTTTTAGGGCTTACTGGGATTTAACATAGGCATATATTTTTATTAGAAACTGTTTCATGATGCCACTTGCAATGCCTCTAAAAGCAAAACACCAACATCAGCAGTTGGAGGACTACCTGTCGTTGTATGGGTCACTTGCTGCTTACAAAGGTGGCTGCTGACATAGGTGGGCTTTTACAGGGAGAAAAAAGCCCCACAGCATGGTGACTTAATCTTAGTAGCCCCTTGAATATCAACCCCAGCACTTCAGAGAGCAGAGGGACTGGATCCCACACACCTCCTCCTGTGAGGGTGACAGAGAGTGAATGGTTAGCTCTGCCAGGAAACATCTTCAGTATCTCAATGCAGAGTAGTATCTCAGGATAAAGTCTAGTTTTACAGGTACAAGACAACTTCATGGTGCCCTAAACATTATGTAGCCAGGTAGCACCTGAGTGGGATGCAATATGGTGAACTGAAGCCCCTGGTGCCAATGATCCATACATTTTTTATAGTGTGATAAAAACATCCTATAAATATAGTCAGCTTTCATTGGAAGAAACAAGATGGTGCAGTGCATTCTCTGCATCACTGAATGAGCACAGATATTTGCTCAGCTAAATCATCTGAACATTGGCATAACTGATGCTAACTTCACCAAAATGTCAATCTGTATGTTAATTCACAGTTACAAAGGTTTACAGGCACATAGTGCCCTCTGCTGATTCACAGCTATGGTACATCACACACACCTTGTTCTCTCAATTTAAAACCCTAGAATTGTCATTATTTAAAGCACAGAAATGGTAAGATGCAGAACTGTGAGAAGGAAAACAAGAAACAGAAAAGCATCACTTCAGGCTGTAACTCTGTACCTGTCTTTGACACTCAGTTTCTCATCTCCTGCCTTGTGGAAAACTACCAAACTACCTTTTTGGTTTGGTTTGTGACGGGTGGGTTTTTTAATCCACAGCATGTAACAAAATGTGGTTTTGGGACTAAGCCTCCTGTGTAATCATGATTTTCAATAAAAGATGGGAATTAACTGGACCAAGCCAAGAGAGGTATATAGGCCTGCTTAGAAACCTGTAAGAGTGTTGGGCTTCATTTAAGTTCCCTTCTTTGAGAAGGGAACTTCTGTTCAGGAGCTCATACACTCAGCTGGATTTCCATACTGACAGATATCCTATAGCTAAAAAGATATATACGTTAGAAAATATAAATGCAGCATAAAAAACCTGGATAACTAGTGGTGCAAAGCTACAATATTAAGACACAACAGAATATCCTCCAGATATCTTTCAATATTTGATATGAGATCATCAGCTGTGAATGTCAGAGTGTTTTGTGAAGTTTTGTCAGCAAAAGTAATTCTATTTTAAGTGTAGCACAGACAGACACAGTGGCTTGAAACATACATCCTGAAAAGGAAAGGAACTCATCATATGTAGATATAAAGTCCATTTTCACTCTGATTCGTCATTCATGCAATCCCTTCAATATGTGTCTTACCCAAAAAAAAAAAAAAAAAAAAAAGAATGAGAAAACCAATGCTGAAGTGATTTAGAAAGTGAAATTGAGGACCTGCTCTGAATTTAAAAGGGAATAAAACTCTTCATTCTAATCAGCTAAGAAAATGATTAACTAAATCTCCTTCCTACAAGAACAGGATGTTTTGGTTTTTTTTTTTTTGGTCACTGAAAAGCATCCAGGTGTTTTATGAAACACATATTTATAGACACTTTGTTTCTAAATACTCCTTGAAACTGGGCCTGCATGTGCTTTCAACACCTAAATTAAACCTGCCAACAAAGTGGACAAAATCAGTAAGAAAACTTTTCAGTATTTCTAGAATTAGTCTTAAGACTAGCCTTCTTCCCCTCCCAAACATGAATAAATAAATGAAATGAAAACAGGAAAAAAAAGGAGTTTCATTTGGGAGAAAGTCATCAAATGAGCATCTGCCCATTGCATAACCAAGCAGACAGGGCACACAGGCTCTCTCATAACTAGAACACTCTATTTAAAGCAGAAGATAATGTTGGATTCACTTGCTTTGTTCCTGAAATACTCCAGGTTATTAAATTTCTTACCTAAAAAAAAATAATAATCGAATCTTACATAAAATGTTGGAGATGCATGAAACCCAGTATGCTCAGCCAGCTGCTCCTATATGGAACACACATTTCTCTAATTCTCTTTTTCTGTAGACCTAAATTAGCTTCTCAAAAGAAACAAAAATTTGTTCTTACAACCAGATGCAATGGAAGCTTTTCTCCCAGCAGCCTGAATTAAACAGGCTAGGTGGAAGCACTGCTCCTTTTCCTTATCTCCTAGGGAACAGACCCTGGGGTCTGGGAGAGCTGAGACTGAGGAAGTTTCTTTCCATTCAGATTTAATTAAGAAACACAGAATTTATTTCCAGTTCATTTTTCTTACTACTTTCATCTTCATGTTACCATTAGGTCACAGCTGCCAGTCTTCCAATCAATCTTCTTGATCAACAAACACTCTTTGCAAGACCTTGTTTTACAGTCCCCTTTGACAGAAATAATTTTGCAGATTTATTGTGCATAATCTTGTTTCTTTTAATCTGCTGTAATACAAATACTATCCATCTTTTATTTTAAAAGTCCTAATTATGAATCTCCTTCTTATAATTACTGCCAAGTGGCTGGCACAAAAAGGGAAAATGGCTCTTTATTTACAGGGCAGGTCCAGTAACACTGAAACAAGCCTTTCCTATATTCCTACCAATGACTGTTCTTCATTTACAGCATAGAGGATACCCCTTGTGAGAACCTGGAATGTGGTTTCACCGACCTCAGCCTATTCAATCCTCAGACTTGCTTTTGAGGCTACCAGCAAGTGTGATTAATGATACAGCATCTTGTTGCATCCTTGTATCTAGAAAGAATTAAAATAAGATAGGTCTGCATTCCAGAGATGTCTTGTGAAACTACCAAGGCCCAGTAGCAATTTAAGCATGTTTTAATTTACTTGGCTTCCTTTTAGAGACACCAGATGCCCAGCTTCTTAAAGATTCAGATGTATACTTCTCAGCTCCCCAAGTTCTAGCTTAAACATTGTCAGCAAAAAGGGGAAAAAACAAAATATGTCATGCCATTTCGCCTTGCTCAAATTGATGGCAACCAAGAGTCTCACAGACTTTTCATTCTCTGACTGCACTCTAATTAAGATACACAAAGAAAAATGAAAGCACTTTTATCTAGTCATTCAAAAATCCATTTAAGCTGTTATGCCCTATGCTACAGACTATGCCAGGAGATAATGCCCTTAGATTTGCAGAGAAGCAGGTCAAAAGCTTAAATAAATCATATTGCTTAGCTTCAGTGCATATATGACTGATATCACCGAAGAAATACCACTAAATTCTGTAATTTTAGATAGAGCAGTCACTTATCCAGCTGCTAATTAAATCCCAATATAACACAACCATCACATTTTTAATTCATGAACAAGACCACAGCAAACTGCATTTTAATAAGCACATAAGTGCTGAAAATGAATGACACCCAAGAGGGCTGTAAGACCTTTTTCTGCAGATCTATCGTAGATCAATATGTAACCTGGAAAAATTAGTGCAGATTTGTGGACCTAGTTAAAGGTACTGCACGTGTAAGACTAAACATTCACCTTCAGTGATGTGCTGCAGGCAGGGTTCACATTAGCATTCTTCCCAGAGATGCCAATTGTATGTACTTGTATGAAAGTGGTGCTAAAATTGAAGGGGGCATGACAGGCATTCAGATACCTCTAGCCAGTGCTGCTGGGAGATGAATGAACGTGAGGGAACTCCATCCTCCTACAGAGAACTTAACTGAGGTAATGAGGTATCGGCAAGTTGTTATCAAGAGCCTGTCTAGTGACTCAGGAGGGAAGGCTTCACGTTTCACCCAGCATTTTAACTTGGAAGACCCCCCTGTGGATGTGCCAAGTGTGCCTTTTGGAGCTAAGGAAACTAGCAGGACTTACCTCAATTAACTGCATGAGGAATGTTTTGGATGCAACACTATGAACATAGCCGGCTACCTAAGCCGGTTGTTAGCACTATCTGCAGTCTGCACTTAGACAACACAGAGATTAAAAGGAATAAGCGTTACTACCACTTTCTAGCAATGATGCTATAATCTGATGAAATTCCAAGATGGATCATGGCACTATCCCATAGAAAATTATAGTGGAAAAAACATCTGTAGAAAAATTACAAGGAGCATCAATGGCAGTGGGGCGATCTACCATTGACTTATTACTATATTTTAAGACACAAGCTTTGTTGGTCGAATGTAGCCAATGAGGAGTCTTGATGCCAGTCTATGGTCCCAGGTTTTTATGGAAGCTCTCCATTAGCGAAAATGGGATAAGAGGATGTTTAGCTGGCACCACAGCAAGACAAAGAGTAGATCACCCTTCATGTATATGAAGGAATCAAGTTCTAAAAAGATGAAATTGGCAAACCAGTCATACAAAGAAACATTTGTTTCACACAGATTTAGCGTAGCAGAGTAAACCAGTTCTGCAGTTATCTTAATTAGCAAAGGAACCTATGTTACATTTGATAACATTGGTAAATTCGTGTTTGAAAAGGCAGGAACTTTCCACAGTATTGGGATGCACAAAAAAAAAAAAAAGTTGATAATTAAATGCTCAAAATAATCTACCTGCTTTCATATTTCAACACTTCTTTCCAGGGCCTGTTACATAGCATAGGTAAAAATCACCTGGACTGTATGTACTTTGGCTTGTTTTTCTAAGCCAAAAGTTGTCATTTTGGTGAGGAAAGCAAACACCATCAGTCAAAATTTGAAATCTACTTATTTAAGGTAGGGTCCTGAATCCTCTCTTAGGCAGCTAAGGAAAAGTCATCTTATTTTAAGGAGTGATTTACATCTGCCTACCAGTCCAACGGGAATACTGGTATAAGATGATGGCTTCTCAGATAGTTCTGCTTTTGCTTCTTAAATCTGGAATTACTAACCTAACTTCAGTCATGCTACTGAAAAGCAATGGTGTTCAGACAGCAATTTGCCCAAATACTACTTGCAGAGCTATACTAATTTTCTCACTAAGGCTGATGAACCAGTATTTACACAAATGAAAAGAACATACTGATCTCCTTTGAAAGACCATGAAAAAGGCTGCTTAACAAGTGGAGGGAAAGAAAAGAAGTGTAGGGCAAGAAATATAATTTTGAGTTTCTGTGAAGATATCACACACAATATAAGTGAAACCGAAAATAATCTCAGAATAGAACCTGACATTAAAAAAGATTAAAGAGGGGAAAAAAACACACAACCCAATCAAGCTGGTAAAGCCTAATTAGCAGAGACCCACCCAGAGATCAGCAAAATGCATTCTTTTCATTTGCTAGTATAAAGAAGCTGCATATATTACTTGTATTAAAAAGCCTCTAAAATGAATTTAATTAACTATGAAAGGCTTGATTTTGCCTTTGGGTATATGTAAAAACAACAGCCAATTTTACAAGATGCACTGTGATGCCCGATTATGTAGCAAGAGAAGAATTAAAACCTTTAGGTTTCTCTGCCTCTCTGGGTTCATAGAATTTTGTGGTCCAGAGTTTAATTGTATTTGGCCACGGTCACAAAGCTTGGGTCAGCGTGTGAATTCAAACTCACACAGTGGCGACAGACCTTTGCCTATTTTGGAGTCTGGTTTGCAAGCTATGACTTGAGACTACCACTTAGATTTCAGGGAGCACAAGAGAGCATTGTCCATTTGCAGGTAAAGCATGGGCAAGCCCCATGGCTGAAAGTGAGAGACCTGTAAGGAATGTATTACAGATACATGAAATGCAAAAGACAAAAGATTATTAAGCTAAATCGGTCACACAGCTATGCATATGTCTGCTACACAGTGCTGTATTTTGACTATTTTAACTTCAACTATGTTAATTCTTTTCCACAGTTGAATAAACACAGAAGAAAAAATAAAAAGGAAGATTAAAAATAAATGAAATTAGGAGATTCAAAGGAGGTTCTACTGTCTGGAATATCTCCTTCCTTTACCACCTGCATGGTTAAAAGGGAGTCCTGCCACACACCTCTCTACCTCCTCTCTTCAGGACCTCTCCTACAGGCAGCCATATTGGGAGCCTGAGGCTGCAAACGATCTGAACCCAACCTGCAGGCTCTTTGCATGCCTTAGGAGCACCTCAGCCAGCAGCTGGGATCTCTCTCCTTGGAGACTTTCAACACTTGACTGGGAACAGCCCCAAGCAACATGATCTAACTATGAGGTAGACGCTGCTCCAAGCCCAGGGTGGAGTAGGAATCTCCAAGGGCAATTTTTTGCATGGCCCTGCATAAGGTATAGTGCCAATCTCACACATGCCTGCCAGCACTCAGACCAATCCATTTGCCTATATCAAATTGCTATGGATGTTCCATCCCCCTGGCATATGTAAGGACATAACTGGTCATCTATGAGCATCTCTCAGTAGGTTTCACCCCAGGCACATGTGTGCTAGAGGAAGTCCAAGCCCTCAACCTTCCTCACAGTTACCCTAGGATCTCTTTCACAGGTGCAGGCATTAATCAAAGTAGCAAACACCCAGTATCTCCAGACTTGGATGGTCTGAATGCCTCCAGGAGCACAGTGGTTTCACCTACCTCTGGATTTCTGGATACAAGTCATATTACTATATAGCTTTCTTGGACTTGTCCCCTAATGCCTTAGTGTCCCAATTCAAGGCCCTTTATACACCCCACGTTCAGGCAAAGCCAAGGCATGCCCCTCCCAGCCTGGGATGCCAGCAAGTCCTATGAGTGCTGGGTAGAGAGGAAAGCTGAGAGCCTTGACTCCCACCAGCACTCACCATCCTGGGCTAAAATGTATCCACAGATAATGGAAAAAAGCCGAGTGCAACCTCTGGCAACTCATACAGTAAGACCCGTGGTCAAGGGAAGGACAGACTGTCCTTTGCAGGAGCCCAAACTTCTGTACCATTCTCCATTTTCCTCACTGTAAAAGCCTACTGCAAAACAAAATACTATTTCAACCAGCACAGTAATATCAAGTAATCCCCACAAGCTGGTTCCTAGAGATCCTAAAAGAAAGTGAGGTCTGGCTTACCCAGCAAGCAGCTTGACTGGCTGCTGACAATAAAATCAGGCCCATATGTGAGCTTCACCTTTGGCTTCAGTGACTTCTGACAGCATTTTGGATTGCCCCCATGCTAGGATAGTAAGGTTGTACTGAAAGCTGGTCACGCTGACTGGTTGTATCAATTGTCTTCTACCATTAAGGTTTTTCCTCATGGCATGACCTCCTATTGCTACTGAGAAGACCCTGAAGGCTAAATAGTGTGAACGAGCAGAAAATATGGCTTTGAGGATGGTACCAAAGGTGTACAAAACAGAACAGTGTGGATGTACCACATCCACATATGGTTCTACCACAGCAGAAGTAATTGTGGACAGTCAGCATAGCAAACCACTTTGAGATTACCTTTTTATAATACTAGAGTGGAAAAAATATGGGAAAACATATGACAACATCTTTTCTCTATCGCTATTTTCATATCTGTCAATGTTTTCTTTAACCTTTGATCTAACACCAACTATTATCTGGCAAATATTTTGCCAGTCATTGCACAATGGCTTTCCATAAGCATATAATGAAACTCAATGTTAATTTACTCAGGACTAACTTAGAAAGTTTCCCTTCTGTGGGACTGCAACACTGCTTTCTATCAGTAAAGGAGAAAGGATGCTGTTTTGGAGAAGGTACACTAACTAATACTGAGAATACGTGGGCTTTTTGAGAGCTCTGCCATAACTGTCCTGTTTCAGATCGTGAACAGATAGTTTAGCTCTGCCTCCACAAGACTGACTGCCTCCCATAGCCTTTTGCAATTACTATTACACTATCTTTTCCTACTCTGCATGACACTCCCCATCAGCAAAAACAGATTTAATCTCTCATGTTTCTTTCAGTCAGGATAGTAATCGTCACTGGTTTAGGAAGCCCACCCTGAGAAACTTTCAGCTTGATTGAAGACACTTTCAGGACTTCTGAAAGGGACTTTCAGAAACCTCAGACAGTATATTTGAGAGCTGACCTGTACACAAGAGTCCCAGTTGTTCATACTTTTCATAAACAGTGAATATTTTTGAAAGCTTTTAACTAAGAGCTCAGACCTGAACCAAGGCATCAGCAACAGGAACAAACAGGGTACACACACATAGATGTGCACGCATATAGTAATCTGTATGAGTTCTTCATTACCAACATAGAGTCATAGAATAGTTTGGGTTGGAAAGGACCTTCAAAGGTCATCTAGTCCAACCCCCCTGCAATAAGCAGAGACATCTTCATGTAGATCAGGTTATCCAGAACCACATCCGGCCTGGCCTTGAATGTCTTCAGGGATAGTGCATCTACCACTTCTCTGGGCAACCTGTGCCAGTATTTTACCACCCTCATTGTAAATAATTTTTTTGATGCATACTTAAATATGTATGCTCCACTGTAGCATGGATGGAAGGCAATGAGAAGGGAGATCACTACAAGTTGCCTGTTTTCAGCAGCATGCCTGAGAGCATCTTACCTTGACATGATGTATGAGGTGCTCCACTTCATTCACTTTATACGTTTCTATTCCTAACTCTTTAGATAATCGCAGGAGACGATTTTGTGTTGGTCCCACATAAGCTCCTCCAAGGTCCACATATTTAACTTGCTTATTCTAGTTTATCACATACAACACATAAGAGGGAAAAAAAAGGGGGGGAAGGATTAAAAAAAAAAAAAAAAAAGAAAAGAAAAGAAAAAGATAAGCCCTTTGTAAATAGCACACAAGTTAAAAGAGCAATCCAGATAAATTCTTTAAATTAAAACACTACCAGAGCATGTTGGCAAGATTCCTTTCCCATGGAAAACTTCAATCCCTTGGTAGATTTCTGGTGTGGCAATAACTGAGAATCTTGGGTAAGGAGTTCATAACCATCTTAGCTGTGCTGTTGTTACATTACAGCCTTAACAAGCATGAGAGGAAAGAGTCTGACAGGCAGAGAAAGAACAGGATTGGAGAAATCTGTGCAGTTCCTACTCAGTCAGGCATCACACCAACAACTAGTTCAAAACAGACTGTACTAGGAAGTAGCACAGGTAAGATTTTCTAATGAGCAGAAAGGAAGGAGGTCTTCCACGTCAAAGTAGGGCAGAAAGTAAAGGAGTGAAGTAAGACATGCCAGTACTAGTTCCCAGCCACCCTTGCTGTTCCTCTAGCTGACATGATGCCTCACATTGCTTATTATGATTCTGCTGAAGGCTCTTCATGGTGTGGTTGGCCTTAAGGGTGTTTTTTTCACAGAGATTTCTCCAGTGCCTCTCTCTGGCAAATTATTTTTAAATTTAGCTAATCATGTTCTCTTTCCCAGAGGAAAGAACTGATGACTCCAGAGCTTGCAAGTCACATGGAAGTATTCTGTCCCAGTGCCAGTCTGACCATCATTCCCTACTCTTGCTAGTACAACATCAGGAAATTTCCCACCTGCTAGTGCTCTAGAAATTTTCCCTCAAGTAGGTCCTCTAGCTCTAAAGACAAATGAATACATTTATGTACACTACTCATATAGTATACTATACTATACTATACATATACATACATCTATATGTGTATACTATACATGTATATGCTATCTACTATATGTATTTATATGTAACATAAATGGGTTTGGAGATAATTACCCTTACAGTGAAAGTTCTTCCACCAACCCTGTCATTGGCTTCCAGCAACACCACATTCAAGCCTGACTCAGTCAGCAGTTTGGCTGCTGAGAGACCTAAAAGATAAAAGGAAAATCAATTAGACAATACTTCTGTACATGCACCCCATGGTTTTTGTTACTTTACATGTAAACTCACATAACTATCCATCCAAAACCTGAATTTTTTATTCAAACACTTTGCCAGGAGATGAGATGGAGGTGAAATAACAAAATAAAACCAAAACAAAAAACCAAAAAACAAAACAAAAAAAACAACCCAACCAACCAACCAACAAAATTAAACACACCACCCCCCCAAAAAAAAACCCCACCACCCAACAAACAAAAAATCCCAAACAAAACCAAACCAAATCAAAACAATAATCATGAAATGGAACCAAAGCCACATATTAAACCAGTTTGTGGTCAAATTTTACATGTGCTAAGCACCTTTTACACCACATGCTCAGTGGTTCTCATGCATAAGCCAGAACTTGTGATGATAGTCATCCAGTCAGGTGAGAGCTTGGCTGCATTTTTTCTTTTCTAACTTTCTGTTTACTAACATCAACACATCATCTTTTATAACCCCAATTAAAAAAAAAAAAAAGGAAGAAGTAAAGTTTTATTGGGACTGTCCTAAATTTCAAAAGTTTTCCTGAAGCTTGTTGTACGTGTCTGCTTTCCAGCTCTGAATATTTTGTACATTAGCAAAGTTTCCACACAGTCAGGTCACAGATTTCTTTTCCTGAAGAGCACAGGGTCTGATTCAGAAAAGATATAATATGACCTTACCTGTGGCAACAAGAAGAAAAAATATGGATAAGTCTACCTCAAAAAACTATTTCATTCCTCAGCCACTTCATACACCTTTATCTCCATTTTGCAATTCTTGAAGCTGAGACACCAAGAGAGGGAACACTGGGAATATAGGAGGGAACATCTGATTTTGGTTCTGATGCCATAAATCCTCATAATTGCAGAGGAAAATATTAGCATCAGGTCCTGCAGCAAGTGTGTCAAGAGACTATTGGAATGAAGGGAACTAGAAATGGAAGGAATACAGCATGCAACCTCTCAACTTCTTAAGATCATCTCTGCCTTTTACTCCAACACACAAACTGAGATTTGAATAAACTGAGGTTCTTTCTTTGGCCACATGTGAGTGATTTTCTAGTGGGACGACAAGAGTTATATTCTAGGGAGCTGCATCATCCTCTTGGACTGATAGGATGTGTTGAATACAGTTCAGCACAAAGCAGGCTAGAAGCCACACTCACACATCGTAACTTAGCTATCCTTTCTGTCTCTCTGCATAGTCACCATCAGAAGCAATCAGTTTCCATTCTGTGTCTTAGTGCATGTAGTTTTTGAGAAGGAGCAGTCCAAGCAGATTGTTTCAAGCACAAGGCAGCCATGAAAGAAATAGCAAAAGTACTGGCAAGAAAAACAGATGGCCAAAGCTAGCATGGCAGGATTGAAAGAAATGATAGTGAAATAAAAAGAGCAGCCCTGGATAGAGAAAGAGTTTTAATGAGAGCTACTAAAGGTGATGACCAGGATGTTTTGTAGCAACTAGTGGCTTAGGAGTAGAAGAACCAGGTCTTGTTCCCAGCACTGCAGTGAACCTGCCGCACTGTGCTGGTTCAATCACTTAAGCTCTTACTTTTTTTTCCCCTCATCTGTAAAAAAAGAGACAACAGATGTACACCTATTTATGTAAAGAATTCCACATTTTCTGAAGAAAAGCAGCAGATGTTTCCATTAAAAGATCAACTGTCCTGATTTTATTTCTAGCTTCAAGGGTTTATTTATCCTGGGTTTTCACATAAGTGTTAGTGAGAAAACCAGTAATGACACTGATAAAGGTCTTTCAATACTTCCTGATTGAGGAAATTACAATGCAAAAACATCTGGCTGGATCAATGGCCTTGACTACACTCACAAACATTTGAAGGTACCAAGGAAGAGAAAAATACAGCGAACAGTCATGTTACGAAAAACCAGACCACCCCTTCAAACAACCTGCAAAAAGAAATTGGCTCCTGAAAGAAAATTACGAAATATAAACTAAGAAAACTAAGTAAATATAAACTAAATATAAATGTAAACTCCTAAATAAATATAGCTTACCAGTTAAAGGAAAATAAATAATAATTGAAAAGAAAATTATTTTTAAAAAAGACAAATATTTCATCAGTTGGGAGAAGATCAATAGTAGTTATTAATGAATCACAGAATGAATACGTAATCTGAAAGGTGTTGTCACTGCAGGTTTCCATTGGCTTATCATGCTAACAGGTATTGACTAACCAATTAATAGTATTCAGTTACCAACACTGATTAAGGAATATGAGATTTGACTTTCTTTATTAAAACCTAATGAATAAACATTTCTGTACAGTTAGGAACAAAGGCAGTTTATTCCCAGGAGCTGAATAAACAGAGAAGCTTATGAAAGGATAACTCCAGACGCAGACGAAATGCAGCCGATGCTCAGTGGTCACCACAGATACCATCTCCTTGTTTTCTTATGTACCTTTCATCCACCTTATTGCATCTACCTACTATTTACTCCGTACAGTTTACTGTGGGGCAGGTGACACCTTCCCCACCCTACACCCCCACCCCAAAGATTCACAGATGTACCTGTCAGAGATGGATAACAGTTTACTCTTTCCTGATGCAAATACATAAAAATCCAACCAAGTGTTGAGAGGAGGATCAGGTTCATTAATATCTCGCTGCCTCATGCCAATTCTCTAGCAGATCAGATCTCTTTAGGCAGAAAGATGTGTCCTTAGAGCATAACTCCATAGCAAAAGTTGCAATCTAGAGGGTTCCCAACCTAAGCACCACCTGACCACTTCTTTTCAATGGCTGGTAGTCCATCTCCTTCTCTCACCTACATGACAGCTCTGTTCTGGTCCAAAGTTTTCTGAAGAAATTACACAGATTATTGCTGACAAAGGTGGAGAATACAGCCAACCTCTAGCTCCTCCTCTCCCTCACTACAAACACGTAACTGGAGGAAAAGGTGGATTAAGGGAAGGCAGAGGTCCAATGGGGTCAGATGGCCCAGTGAAGGACCAGATTATGTCTCAAAGCACACACAGCACAGGATAAGGAAAGACTGCAATATTGACAGGTGGGAATGTAGCTAGTTTGGGTATCTCACACATTTGGAATCACAGTACTGCCACATCACCCTGTATCTGTTCCCTGGAGTTGGACTCAAGACTCCAAATGGGCTCTCAGATAAACAATGCCAGAGGACTAGATGCTGTGGAGAGAAAGCTCGAGCTGAAGTGGCACAAAGACATATAGGGCACCAGGAACAGTAACAACATATTAAAATGGAAATGAATGCTAGCACATGAATATTGGTGCACTAGCTTGAGGTCTGCTTTTCAGAAACAAAACACTGCTGCAAGAAACTCCCACAAATCACCACCTCTTTTTTGGCAAAGGTCAGACTGGCCTCTCTGTACTTAATACTCCAATTGTCATACACAGAGCATGCACGAAGCCTGAGAAGCAAAGTCTAGAAAAATCTTTCGTACATGATGTAAGATCTCCTTTTCAGAGGTTTAACCCTTCACAAGTTTCATATTTCAGCACTGCCTCTGGCTTACCTCTCACTCTCTTGCGCAGCACTTACCAAAAGGTATGTCTTTAATATTGTCCCATTCCTCACAAGTGAGGTAAACAGCCACATTCAAATATAAAGTTCATTCAAAAAACATGACTGATGCATATTTCCTGCACAATGTTTTGTCACCCAGTGGCAGCTTCCCGTCCTCCCCAGGAGCATTTCAACAGATTCAGATCTAAATTCCAATCACTTTTGCCACCACTTTACAGAGGACAGTAACTGGGTCCAGTTTCCACTGTAGGTCAGCTTTCTTCAAGGGCCAACAGAGAGGCATATATATGCATATAAATATATATATATAGGCAGATAATTAATGCAAACAGAGAATCACAGATGATAAGTCTTATTTGAAGCCCCAGACTGAAAATACCATTGTGCTTAGAGGATGTTTAACCAGGCAAGCCTTCATCTGTTACCATGGCAACCCAGTACCCAGCTGCAGTCACTCAGAGATGCTGGTGGGAGATTACCTACCCCAGAATTGTATAATGCAAGTTCAAGCCATGAAAATCAGTTTTCCATTGTGCAGCATTCTGCACGCACACAAATCTTACCTGAACGTAATAATTACAATAATGATTTCACCTTCAGTTCCAACTTACTTCTTTCTGTTTGGTATCTCTGTGCCTGCTAAACATCCTAAATTGCACCATTTGATTAAGCAGCTTCATTGCAACCTCACTTCCTACCATTAACAGCTTTCTTATCGTAAGAGAACAAATAATTCAGATTTTAAATTTTTTTTTTAAGGGAAAAATCTTAAATTTCTGTGCCAAGGCAAAATCCAAACTCACATTTGAATTGACAAATGTGACAAGAGTCACGTTTTTCATCTGACTCCCATGTATTATGGTCTACAATGAAGCCCTCCAACCAAACACATCTATCTAAAAAAACAACGTTTTAAAGTAAATTTTTAAAAATCTGATTGAGATTTTGTAACACCAGTCTGATTCTGCCTGGAATCAGCAAATTTACTGAAGTACCCTTTTAACCTTAGCATTTCCACAGAAATTTCTCTAGAAAGGACACAATTGGAAGTTGCATCTCCCATATGTCTCTAAACAATTCTTGTGCCTTCTTCCATCTAGGTTTGCTTTTGTTTGCTTGTTTTTTCATATAATATTTCTGTCATTCTCTGGATGGCTAGGTAACCTGGAATTCCTACAGTTCCCAATGTAATTTCTCTGTATTATTCATTACTTTATCATATTCCCCCATATTTATTACCTCCCTTCTAAGAACAAAAGAAAAATTCTCTGACATACGTAATCATAAAAACCACCTACAAATTCTAAATTAATACATGGGGGGAGCAAAGAAAGAGCCTCTAAGCTACTAGCACTCATTTAACATCTTCTAAGACGGCTGTCAAAAATTTTTTTATTTTACAACCTTAAATTTTTTTCTCCCCAACTAAAATTCCATGTTGAACAAGAAGAAAGGCCTCCATCATACTGTATTAACTTGCAGATCTTCCTGCAGAACTTACATGTCTCACACCTGGATTTCCTCAGATGCATGAAATTTGCTGGTATTTACTTCTCCTCTTCTTTATTTATTTTTTTTTTTTACACTAAAGAGGTGTTTATCCCAGGGGAGTTTTAGTGTTTGTAACATATGCCAGGCAGTGGGGTTCTGCATACAAACATTGGCTCTACATGTACATTAGAAACATCCAACCCTTGAAAGAGGTACAGAACTGATTTTTACTTTCCTTGTGCCTTCACAACTTGGATGAGCATGTGTGAACAAGCTCTGCACTAGCTCGGTTAACTGCTGACAGCATCCATCTTGATATCATGTGTTTAAGCAGGAGCTAACACCTTGTTTTCTCAGTGTATTTGCAAGAGCAGCAGCTGCACTGCCAGTCATCCTCCAGGCAGCCAGCAATGTCTGCATGAGAAGTGGCTGCTGTACCACACCTGGTAAATAAAGCCAAAACTGACAAGCTTCTTGAGGACTTCCTTGCTCTCAACCTGTTCAGTCACATCTAAATCACTGTCTGCAGAGACATCACGTAACAGTCTTCTCTTACCTGAGCAGTGAGCAGAACAGCCTGCAGCACTGGAGTCTGAGTCTGACCACTGCAATGGGTTCAGGGCAGTAAACAAACATAGCACAAGGCTCAACAGGAAGGTCTGTCACAAAATGAAGCCTGGAAATGGCATATACTTAGCCTACCGAACAAGCACAGTTTTCTGCCCTGGGGTTAATGGAGAAATTGTGGCATGTAAAAATGTTTCACAAGACTGATAGCAAGAAAAGGAAACATACCATAATTCATTATATGCAAACAACTAAGGGTTACATTCAGGGTCACTGAGGTAAATGAAATCAAGTATTTCTTAACATAGTTATTCAAAAATATTAGTCGAACCGCCTTTGCTCATGGACTTTTAACATCTTGAAGCAGTACCTTAGAAATCGCAAGATTCTTCTTGATCTTAGTCTCATTTTGACCGAAGGGATCAGGAATTTAATTTCTTAATGAAAGCGACAAGTCTCACAAAGATCACAAAACCTGAAGTAGCCGAAATGTTAAAAAAACACCAGCACATCTGCCTAAAACCACATAAAGTTACAGAAGCTGCTATTGCTGGGGGATCACATGTGAAACAACTTCCCCCGCTATTAGATGTCTTCCTACAGTAACCCTTACCTATCATCTCTGACGCTTAGAAATACATGCAAAATGCGTACAGCAAATAAATGAGCTTGGCCAAACTGCTGAACTGTACCTAGTGAAACAAACCCATCTGTCTTAACACTGCAGAACTTTTGAGGAAAACCCCTTTGTTAGTGGTCAACACAGTTGCATTGTTTGACCCAGAGAAATAAGAAGAAATGAAGAGGAATATGCCTCAAGCAGTTGAGGTAGATTGTGGAGGAAGCAGAAAAAACACTTTAACCAGGAATATTCTCTGGATAAGTTCCTAGCATCTAAAAAATAGATAAGTTAATGGAAGAATCCTCGTTGATGTTGCTTATGCCAAATTACTTTAAAATTCAAATAAAAACCCTCCTTGTTCATACTCAGTGTTCTCTGAACTCCTTTTAAGAGTTATCACAAAACCATCTAGTTAGTTCAATGCCATTAGCGTAATACAGTTTACATTCTGTTGTGACACTGAAGGGATGGAGGGCAGAATCGAACAAAAGACTTGTTACTATCTTGCAGCTAAGCAGCTATTTTGCACGGGTGTGTTTTCTTCTTCAAGTCTTCCATGGTTTCTTTATTGCATTACTGTGCTAGAAACTGCAATTTAATAGCACTGGTTTTGTTTGTGTTGCTCTAATGAACACAATCCGATTACTGCTCTGCCACTGAGAGATTGAACCTGGCACTGGTCACCTTTACCTCTGTCACTCATCATTAGCCAGGTAAGATGTTTTAATTGAAACAATGTCTTAAGACAATAATGCCTGTAAGGCATTATAGATAAGGATTGTAAGCAAAATAAAAACCAAAACGGTAACAAAAAAGCAAAATCAACATTTGCTCAGGATCTGGGTGAGTTAAGGTGGTATAGGCATTTTTTGTAACTTTCTTCACATTATGGAAAAGTCAAGGGATTTTGTTCTGGAGAACAATACTATCCCTTCAAAAATTGAAGGGACGTGCTCAGGAGTTATAATGGGAGCACTAGAACAGAGATAGCTAATTGCACATTGCCTGAAAGTCCATTCACATCAGGCTGGCACACTGCTATCAAAAATAGCAAACATGAACAATAGTTAATATTCCTGCTTCATTGCTTTCTTAGTCCTCTGCAAAACAAGGTACACAGCATCAAGACTGCTCCAAGATTTGTCTAGGTGACAATACTTTTTAAAAGCAAAGGACTACAAGAACAAGATAGTGCAAACCAACAATACCTTTTATTAATTTAGCCCTTCACCTACAGCTGTATGCTTTCAGGGTTAAGGTAATCTTAACTTCTATAATTTGGGCCACCGTTACAAAGGTACTTTACATATCTGACTCAGTCTCATGGAAGAAAGACAAAAATACAGTTCAGAACCTAAAAACATGGTAGAGCTGGGTTCTTCGTTATTCTCACTGTCTTACTTTCATGTGCTGAACAGTACAGCGAAATGTAGCAAAGTAACTCTTTTTTGATGCAAGTTTTGACCATGGAGGAAGAGACTCTCTCTTCCTAAGCTGTATCACCATGTAGCAATGAATGTAAACTATCACTCACCTACAACATTAGAGAACTTAAAAAAATTATAAACTAATAAAATTAGTTTCAGAAGCTCCAAGGATCAAAAGAAGACATATCAATCTGCCTATCTGCTTAAATGTACATTTATTTAAAGTATTTGTACAAAGGACAAAACATTTCTGCCTAGGATATGGTACTCCATGAGCAAACATGATTTATTTCTGTTAGTATTTCATTGCCTAGCCAAGGCAAGGCAATGCATCTTTTTTGTCTGAGTGCTGGTTCTGTAACCTTGTCACTGAGGTCAGTATGAGTGTGTCCATGAGTTGAAGTGACTTTATGCAAGCATAAACTCTAGTCCCAGTTTTCTGTGTGTGATCTCTTCTCTCTGGCAGTGCTCCTAGATGATTCATCCACAGTGCAGGGAGCAGTATTCATTAAGCAGAATTCTTAAAACCAACATTACAAAGTCTACATTTGTCCCAGGCATCACACCTGGTTAAGTGATACAGAGCCTGGCCGTTTATAAGTGAGACCACTGAAGTGGTGGTGCCTTAAACTCAAGCCCTGCCAA
Source organism: Nestor notabilis (assembly GCF_000696875.1). Classification (NCBI taxonomy): domain Eukaryota; kingdom Metazoa; phylum Chordata; class Aves; order Psittaciformes; family Psittacidae; genus Nestor; species Nestor notabilis. The sequence continues at coordinate 9,209 of NW_009912551.1, read as the reverse complement.
GCATTGCACAGAGACAGCTTCTTGTGTTTGGATGGAAACCCAGCACCTTCATTGTGGTGGCACCCGGGATCAAGTGCTGAATCCACCACAGTTCTGTCCTTGCCCAGGGCTTCCCTTTAGTTTCCATTGCATTTTTACTTTTGAAGCATCCATTGAAATGTTAGATTGACAAAACTAGGCACTCCAGCATTTCAAAGGATGAGTATTTCTAGTATCAATCATTTACTCTGTATTCTGTTCATTTTCTGTTCATCAAGTGGTACGCCCGTTCAGTGCCCATCTCACACTTCGACAGGAAAAGTCAGAAGTCTGTTTCTAGGCTCCAGTCAGGTTTAAAAAGAAAACCCGACAAACCAAACCAACAAACCCCACAGAAACCCCAACAACACATTCTGCACGTCCTTGTTATGGCTCCATGACATATTGACGAGTTAAAGTTAATTGCATTATTATAGTTACAATTATAATCTCTACTCCAGAATTATCTCACACTTTTAATCTCAGTGCCTCCTTTGCTTTGTGTCATCCCTTTCTGCTACTTACAACCTAGACTGCCGCTAAGTATGACAGAGGGAAGAAACAAAGGAGAAAAAGAATTGTAAGACAAGGTAGCACTACAACAAACACACCGTAGCATTGGAATAAGCAAAGCTTAGCACAATGAACTGGCTGAGGCACTACAGGGGTAGTTTACTAAAAGGATCCTTTTAGGAATTACTATTATGAAGAGATATACAAATAAATAAAAAGCCAGCCTGAAGAAGAGTTTTGCCTTCCATACACAGTAGTGTGGGAAAAAAAGGCCAAGCTACATCTGGAAAATTTTGCAATATTATGCTACAGTTGCCTCAGAAGAGAAATGTTTATCTGTTTTGCTAAATATTGCATGTTCTCAAGCAAAAATTTGTTTTTATTATTTTTAGACCCCTGAGAAAAGCAAATGCTCAAAATACATGATCAAATAGCAGACGTGAACCTAAAAAAATAAACAGACTATCATTCTCATTATCTTGACATTGCAGAGTAACACGTGATTTTCCAGATTTTTCAGTATCTGGTGACCCACAGGCATCCATCTAGAGAAGGTCACTTCTCATGATACCTAGCAAAGCCCTCAGCAAAGCCACCATGCCCTCATTCCATGTGTATCCATTTTGTTCCATGTTTTCCTTGATTTTCAGCTAACTATTTTCACCCAGTTACACCTAATAATTAGGGATTTATATTAAGCCTGTCTCGGTGACACTTTCAAATACCCACCAAGCCACGTTCCATTGACTCTCTGGAAATTCATCACAGCACACATACACAAGAAGGTAAGTGTACACACACATGCACACACAGGCTAGACACTACTAGCATGTAAAGCTTACAAGGATCTGCAAACATTTTATCTATTTGAACAATTGAAAAATGAAGATGAATGTTACCACTTCCCAGCATCCTGTATAACCACTTTTCATGTCAGCCAGCAATTTGCTGATATCCCAGAAAGACCACTTCATCTTTTGATGGCCAGCTCAGGAGGAACTATTCCCTGGCTGAGATACCAAACGCTGAAAACACAGCTCATAAAAAGGTTAGTGTAAGGAAAGAAAAAAATGCTACTGTTAGGTTTCTACCATTCTGATAAAATGCAGGGGGAAAATTAAAAAGGTGAGGAAAAGAGAAGTATCTAAGGTGTAAAATAAAGCAATTTACATTCTTTCCTCATTTACGCTCATTATTTAGTATAACTCACTGATTCAGACTCTGGCTAAACTAGCCTTATAAAAAAATAACTCATACTGGAACAAAAGAGGTGTCTTGCTCCAGTATTTACTATGTTCAAACACAGATCTATCACTCAAGCAAACAGGATGTAAGTTTATATGCAAGCTATCCAGGTAATCATGATGCACAGTATGAAGCGGCTGTTTGATCAGCTGTTGCCATGTGCAGTCAACCAAATAGACTGCATTCAATGCTTCACATATGAATTACACCATCAAAATAAAGACCAGCTGGCTGGGAGGCAGAAGGCTACAAAGGCACCTTTCCTCCACCCCCTCCCACACACCTGGCTGAGTTATATGGTGAAGAATGTGAAGAAGTTGAATAGTACGAAGCAGTATTTGTGAGATGAACAGGTTTCAAATGAATTAAAGCTTTATGGAATTCTTCAACCACCTGAAACATAAAATGCCAAACAGTGGTCACCACCATAACCTAAGCCTCGTAACTGCAAGATGCCAGAAGCTCTAATGAATCACAGCCAGACTCTTCAGTGTTAAGCCGGTGTTAAAAAATTAGCGCATCTATGATGTATTTTGCCATTTACACCAATTATCAGAAATAGCTCACGAGGTCCCAAACTCTCTAGATTATTCTGTCTTCTGGTCATAGTAAGAGTTTGTGGAGCGAAAAAAGTTTCTATGGGACTCCATACTGACATTAGTGGTAAGCAAGCTGTTCAAACAGAAGACTGTCAGGACAGAAAAGGTTGTGCAAGATACAAGCACATGGGTGGGTTATTTAAACGGATGTTAGAAATTAGTGGCAGGGGGGTTGGAACTAGATGATCTTAAGGTCCTTTCCAACCCTAACTATTCTATGATTCTATGAAATATCAGTATGCTGTCATGCACTCGACCACTGAAATCAGCAAAAAAAGCTTTAAATGAGGATCATGCAACATCACAAAATTATAAACCTTGGACACAAATCAGTCCATAAGGAAATAAAGCCAGTCAATTAGATGAACAATCACATTTTTTTAAACCATCTCACAAGGCAGAAGGAACCTTTATATCTGACTTAAGTTTATAAGGATGAAACAGCTTAGCCCAGAAAGAAAACCGTGTTAAGTTCAAAAATGGCTACAGAAAAATTAAACTATTGAAACTGTTATGAGATTAATGGAATTTCATCAAGGATTGAAGCCCAGCTGAAGCTCTGAAGTCCTCAGCACAGGAAAGACATGGACCTGTTGGAGCAAGTACAGAGGAGGGCCACAAAAATGATCAGAGGGATGGAACACCTCTTCTATAAGAACAGGCTGAAAGAGTTTGGATTGTTTAGCCTGGAGAAGAGAAGGCTCTGGGGAGACCTTATAGCAGCCTTCCAGTACGCGAAGAGAACTTTATGTACTGGAAGATAAGGACAAATATTTAGCAGTGCATGTTATGTTTGGACAAGGGGTAATGGTTTTAAACTAAAGGAGGGTAGATTTAGGTTTGATATAGAGAAGAAATTCTTCACAACAAGGATGGTGAAACACTAGCACAGGTTGCCCAGAGAAGTGGTAGATGCCCCATCCCTGGAAACATTCAAGGTCAGGCTAGACAGAGCTCTGATCAACCTGATCTGGTTGAACATGGCCCTGCTCATTATACGGGAATTGGACTACGTGATCTTTAAAGGTGCCATCCAACCCAAACTATTCTGTAATCCTATGACTGATGACTGATTTAAGAAACACAACTCTCCAAGAGCATCAAGTCACATTCTCCATAAAAGAAAACCGAAGGAAAGTCTTCAATCCACTATGGCATTGCTCAGCAACTTTTTATAACCATGGTAAACTTCACCATTGTATCAGTGCACTCTGTGAAGAAGCTGCTACAGAACTGAGATAAAACATAAATGCAAGCCACTCCTGTTCTGGGAAAGGGTGGTGAGAATATGGCTTTTTATCTTCAAATAACAGAATTACTTAGCCACAGTTGCCCCTTGTGGTACAGAGAATGAAACTGTGCCAGTGGGAAACCTCCAATACCACCCAGATTGCTTACATACAGAACAGTAACTTCTGAAGAAGAAAAGCCTTCTCAATTGACTAAATTATGCATAAGACCCAGTTCATAGTCATTAGCTGCTGTGGTAGATACGTAAATATAAAGCAAACTCTCTGCTAGTTTATGATACTACAAGCAGCACTGGAAGTTTACCTCTGGGACTATGAGGGCTGTGTAAGGCAGTCTGAGCAGCGTGGGCTACTTGGGCAGTACAAACATGCCTGCTTAGCTTTTTGCCATGGTTCTCCACCTTTTGATAAGACTACCTCCACTCATCAGTTGTCCTCAAGTCCTCATTTACTCCTGAGATCCTGTTGGACAGCCTGAATTCTCCCAGGATGAAGCCAGAGCAGTGGGCTGCTCCTCACAGCCTCTGGACTGTGAGCACCAGTGTTCGACCCAGACTTGTATCACTGTGGCGACTGACATCTTGCTATTTGCTGGAGACTGACAGTTCACTTGCTATTGCGAGAAAAGCATGCTGAATCGTGTGCCTCTAAAATTACCCCATCATTGACAATGCCGAGGAGTAAAATGAACAAATAAAAATTCACAAGTACACACAAAGTGATCTTTTGGCAATCTTGATGTTACAAGAAAATTAAAGAAAGGAAAAAATTAGGCAAGAAGATGAAGAGGATGAAGACACAGGATGCAGGTGCCCATCTGTGGTCAGGATGATCAAATAAATTATTTTGAACTGTATCTTCACTGAAAAAAGAGTATAGGATTTAAATGCTTACTCTTTCCATGTTACTACCTTTGATCTGCAAAATTAAAAGTATCCCAAAACAGAAAATTTGCAGTATCTGAGTTAGCAAATAGCATAGAAGAGAACTGCTGAGTGTAACAGTTCTACCCTGAATATTCAGTATCCCTACTATATCCATGAAAGAGGCTTTATTTCAGAAAAGCTCTTGCATGGCCCTACAGGCTCATAAGGTGAGCTCCTAGAGCATGTCTTAACTTCCAGTCTCATACAAAAAGTTACCCAATGCATATGCTCTGAGCCTGCTCTTTGGTGCACACCACAGAGCAGTAAGTAGGGTCAATCAGATTTACTTAAGGTACACATTTGATTCGAACCAATACATTAATGCAGATGAACACCTACCACCATATGCAGCATGATTAGGTTCTAGTCAAGTGCTAGTCTAGAAAGAAACATCTAACAAACTAAAAGCACCACTGCAGGTGGTTGCCCAAGTAAACAATGCACTGAACTTCCTTACAAAGAACTTGCAGCCTCTCCTGTGTTTAATCTTGTTTGTAAAAAATAAAATAAAATAAAAAAATAAAATATGCAATTCAGCAGTACAGGATAGAAGCCTGTGGACTTTGTAACCCCGACATCAGCTTCTACACACAAACTTGGATTCTCCATCAGTTATTTTCATAAAACTAAAGAATCCCTTGCCCAAAGTTTTGGCACCCTAACTTACCTTTTTTGCTCTCTCCAGGGTGGTTCTCACGTTTTGTTGAACAGACTGAATGAACTTTCTCTAATACCACCCTTTCATAATGATTAAATAAGCTAATGTAAAAGCTTTCCTTAATGATGCATTGCTCTGAGCCTTGAGAGATGAGATGACTCCTGCAGGTAGACTCAAAAGCTTCTTATCAACTTTCAGACCAATTAGGAGTGAACCACAATCATTGAATCAGTCAGTGAATTACAAGTACTGTCCCTGCTGCCTGGGCTACCAAAATATTTCACATCATTATGCAGCTGCTTTCTGTCCTGTTTACTGTGAATTGCCAAGTGGTTTTGTGAAATATCTAGAAGTGAAATAGCAGGCTCCACCTATCTGCCTCAGACTCCTTTGCAGAAGCCATGAGAGTAGCTGATACAAAAGGAAGAATCCCCTGGTGGCAGATACAGAAACGGATGACCAAGAATGCGAATTAAGAGCTCCATCGTGTCAACTGACAGGGACATGGATTCCCTTTGCCGGCATGCATCCCAGAGAGGGTGACCAGGGAGGATACCCCTGGTGAGGGTCATAGTCCACCCACAGGTGGATCCATTCCATTTCATCACATACAGCTATTTCATTCATGCTACGTTTTGTTTTGGTCTGGGTTTTTTTCCTCTCCCAATGGGCATCTAGTATAGGACTCCAAAAACAGTGTCTTGTTTGGCAAATTATCTTTTCAAAAGAGGAGTACTATGACACTGTAAATTACTATTAGAGAGCAAAAAGAAACAAGTAACTAGTGGAGGTTATGTATACTTTTCTTACAACATCTAGTTTTGCTTTGAAAAACAATTTTGCCCCAGTTTCAGTCTATTTTAAAACAGGTAGAACATCTTCAGATAATAGTCCCCAGAGCACCTGATCTGTTTTGGGTTTTTGTTTTGTTTTGTTTCTTTCAGAGTAATTTGAAACTGGCTCACAGGTGCAGTGAGAGCTGCTGTAGTTACACATAGTATTAGATCACCATATAAATAGAAAGCAAGGCTTAAGAAGAACAGTATAGAACACAGTGGTATCTCAATAATGCAAGAACAGGTATCTAAATATTTTAAAACCCTAAGATAAAATATTTCTATTGAAATTTAAAGTAGGTTTTCGTTCACCGTAATTAAGAAAATGCTTCACCTTTCAGATTAAGGAAAAAAAAATAATCGATTAACGTCACTTTGATTGTAAAATCTGTGCACCAGGTATTTAAGAGCAACATTTTCTCAAGTAAGAGTGGAGTTAACATTAGGATAAAATCTGATAACTTCTTTGAAAACAAAAAAAGGAAACAGGTCCCCATAGCAAAGGCAGGGACCGGAAGGCACTTTTGAAAACAAGTGGAGGAAGTTTTTAAATGAAATCTCTGAACAGATTCCAAAATTCGATTTTAAGAAAGTTTCTGTCATCAGTGTCTTGATTAAGAAGATAAGCAAGTTTGACCCATGACACACAACCTCATAGTTTTCTCATGGTCGTTTCCACTCTCTTGCTTGAGGAGCCCTTCAAAGAAAAAGAGTCAGCTCTGAGCAAACAGAAGAACCTGTCAAGATGCAAGTTCCACCTCTATGAGGACATTTTATATTTCTGATCTATACATTCTTTAATACCAGGCACGCCACACAGTGTTTTCATACATGCATTTTTAAGTTAGGAAATTTTTCTTTTAAAGTATTCCTTTTTAATCTACACTATTCACAAAAATTTCAAGGACTTCAGCAGATGTTTTACCCATAAAACAGAATCTGCTCCTTAGTAAATCTTCCTTGTTCTCAAAGGTTATCAGCTCTGCTGAGGTGACTCGAGATCTTCAGAGGAGCCAGAGACCTTTTCTTTTTAGACTTGAAAGAAATTAATGAGGACTAATTTAGAGTAGATTTTCATTACATAACACTTAAATTAGCCAGTTCTTTAATTTTAGTATTTGCTTTTCAACAAACGTGAAATAAAGGACACTGAAAATGATTCAGCAAAGGCTGATGTTCTATCCGAAGATAAAACATCTCCTCCCTTCAGAGGAGAACAGTGATTCTCAGGATTGTGAAGGTCTCTACACTGCTATTCCATTATCAGATTATTTTATTCTTTATATTTTAGACCCCACTAATTAAATCTGGGTAAAAAGATGGGCAGAACGGCTGCCAAAAAGGGTAAGAGCACTGCAAAAGGACAGCTTGCATTAACCTAACTAACTAAGGAATAGGTGAGTGACATCTCTGCAACGTTTGGTCACATCAGCACAGCAACTCTTTACTACTTCTGCAATTACCTGCTTTGCTTATGGCTGTAGCAGATAACTCAAGCACACCTGTATGCTACAAGCACTTTCCGCTAGTTTACAGCTATGCACCGACTGATGCCTTCCTTACCTAAAGGCAGTGATCACAGAGTCTCAGTTGGCTACACCTCAGGAGGCTCAAAACCAGTGACTTTCTGAAGTTAATGCATATCAAATTTGGAGCAATAACAAGCCTAGTCTCTGAGGAGTGACACGTTTTAAAACTCATGTACTTTATTCTCCAGCGGACAGAAGAAATCTCTGCAGCAGTTTGGCACATCAGCAGGAGTTATCGATCTAAGCAAGGAGATTCAAAACTACAGCTTCAACACCTGGCTGCAAGGTTAATGATATATAGAGAAGCCTGGGGGCAGAAGACAGAGGTGAATCAGGAGCAGTGACTAAAGAGAGCTGCTTAGTCATTAGCAGTTTTTGTGTGTGTATAATTTTTCAGTATCTGTGGCCTCTCCCGACTTTCTCCAGCCAGGAGAAAAGTTGCTACTGCATGAAACCAGAGTGCTTTGGTGAAGATTTGGTGTAAAAGGAAGTAAATAGAAAACTGGTTCCTTACACACCCCCTGCCACTTGCTGCTGTCTGCAGGTAGCAGAGTGAGATGCATGATTTAATATGATATAGCACTGCTTCTCTGCTCCAACTGCTCCTTTGGAAAAAGGAAAATATTCCCATGGCAACCATGAAAGATAAGGGTATGTTAAAAGCTGTTACACGAACTCCTTCACTCCAACTCATTCCACAGAGGGAAGGCAGCACTACCGCTGCATAAAAATGTGCCACTGGAAGTGTTTTTGCTAAGATAGCATGACTACATAGTTACCACTGGTTAATTTTCATACTTGACTTACACTACAAAACAGCACAAATAAAAAATTAGCCATAACAATCAACTGTGCTTCATAGAAAAGCGATCGTTAATTTTTGCTAATCACATAAACATACTTGAATTCAATAATTATTCAGCACTTCGTTATTACAGAATCATCCTTAGGAAACAATGCCAATGATTTTCTTCACTGCATTTTGTATCACGTTTGAACTGCATGCTGCACACTTTAATACAAGGGTTAAACAGACATCTAGCATTATATACAAATAAGTAGTGAAAATTAAAAGCCATGTAAAAAAAAGGATTAACAAAATCATGTTTTGTCACACATCTCGAGCAATTTGTTTGTAGTTTGGCAAGAGATACTACTTGGATCTGTGGCCTTATGCATACTCATTATAGAAACATAGGATCATTTAGGTTGGAAAAGACCTTTCAGATGCACTGAGGAGATTAACATACAGCACAGGAGTTATCACACTACATACCTCCCAACACTAAAAAAAACAAAACACAACTGTTTAACACGTCAAACACAAAAAAAAAAAAAAATCACATAGACAATTTATTTGGCACATGTATCTCAGAACAAAACATGAGATGGATTCAGTCCAGAAAGACACCGAGGCATTCTAGCCAGGATTAGTTTAAGAACAGCAGATTGCCACTCAGTGCAAGACACCTTCCAGGCCTGCTGTCCATATATTCTATATATAAGAACCAGAAAAAATAGAGTAAATAAATGCTAAATAATAAATTAAAAATAAACATATTAAGTTAATAAAAATATCTAAATGATAGTAAAATAATAAAATCATAATACAATAATATAATAAAAATAAGATAC
>NW_009912550.1:0-6078 GCF_000696875.1 Nestor notabilis | reverse complement strand
TTTTTAATTTTTAGGCCTAAAATTCTGAGAATATTTTAGAATACTATTTAGTGACCCAGTCTGTAGTTCTCAGATCTCAAAAAACATTGTAACTGCTTCAAAAGCGTATTTTGAATAAAAGATTATGCATGCGTTCTTATTAAAACAAGGTCATTAGATGCTAATCTTGTTAAAGAACAAGAGGCACATGGTTTCCAGCTCTGTTATCATGGCTCTTCATTTATCATAACTGAAGGATCTCAGGTAATAATGAATTTCACTGTGTAAGACTGATATTTAGGCCCATATAGAATGAAATAATCTTCAGAGCATTTTTGAAGAATGGATCATATGTCTTTAAATAACATCAATCTTTATGCTGAAACTAAACCCAGGATGTTTTTTTTTTCCATCCTGAGTAGAACATTTAACCATATAAACCCCATCTCATCCAGAGAAAACATTACATAGTACATCTCTCTCCTAGTTCCTATGGTTTACTATAGGCTCTTTAACTTGTAGGTGGTTTCTTTTTTTCACATACTGTTAGACCAAATTTTGCAGTTCTATCACATGAACTCTTCAGTGTTTGAGTAGAAATACAACTTCTTAAACTTCCAAACGGTTCATCATCATATCAGGTTATTACCAAGAATTTAACATAATAGAAAATTTGCTAAAAACATAAATCTATGTATGAAATCCAAAATGGTCCCTAAAAATTAATCTGCATTAATTAACCACTAAGCACACAGAGTCATATTTAAATTACATATACGTAATTCTCCATATTTTTGGAAGTTAAGACACTGAGATAACTGGTTATGATTAGTCAGGTGAATTCTATGATCAGTCAGAAAACACTAACTTACATGTAAATAAGAATTGCTGAACCTTCTCAGGCACTGCCATGTCCTATTTTAGATGTTTCTCAAAATTATATCTAAACTGTTCTGTTACTCTGATGATACATACGTACATATATACACATATATATAAAATCCAGATTATTATTCCTTCATTTCAGCTAAAGAATTAGATTGCATCTGTTCAATATAATCTGTAGCTCATTAATAGTTTGTTTCTTTATTTTAAAGATTAGTATTTTTTATTTTTTTTTTATTTTTTTTTTTTTTTTTAGTGACACCGAAGTCGTTCTGTACTGTGTGGATTTAAGAGCATGTCACCGTACCTCAGGAATGGTGACCCTTGCAAGACCTTTGAGATCTTTTGTCTGGGTACTGAAATGATTATAGTAGAAGGCAAAACCTGCAAGATTCTCTGCCTAGAAGTAGTAGTTCTGTCTTGGCTTTCACACGATGTCACGCTTAATTGCATAGACACAACTTAGGAGAGATGGTCTTCATGTTAACGTGACTGAAGTAACATCCCATACAACATGCATGCACTAAAAGTGCCAATCAATCAACACTAAGGATCTGATATAAAATCAGGAGTCAAAGAGATGCAGATTAAACCCTGAAAACAAGAGTGTTGTTGAAAAGTGTCTCATCATGAAAAATTTCTTCCTTTTGTCCAAACTAAATCTATCTTCTTTCAGTTTAAAATCATTGCATCTTGTCCTATCACTACAGGTCTTGGTAAAAAAGCATGCAACAAATTTTGCAAACAGTAGACTAGATAATTCTGGGTATGCAGGAGGCAAGGGAGAGCACAGATCTGAGCAATGAACAGCATGCACAGCCACTTCTGAAGGCCAGAAACAATGTTGTGGTTAGAACAGTAAGCTAGGAATAAAGTTGTGGGTTTCAGGCTTCATTTTCAGGAGCCTGGAAGTTGTGTTTAACTGAATAAATTAAAATTTGTGAACAATCACAGATTCAGACTTGGTTGGACTTGACCTTTTACTGTATCTGACCTTCAATCCACATCTAACTTTTTTCCTTACAGCTAAAGGAACAAGAATATTCTTGTGTTAATGAAAAAACGTCCCTGTAGTAATAATTTCTCAACTAAATTTTTCATATTTGCTTTAGAGACAAATATATGGATGTCAAATAAATGTGCTTCAGAGAGAGAAGAGAGGAAGAATCTGTTAATTGATATAACTTATTTTCTGCATATGAACATAGCTTGTAAGTTTTTAACCGTAAGCAAAATTGAAATCTTTTTTTTCTGTAGCTGCTGTAGTTGTAGATCACACTGTAGTTGTATATCATGCTGCTTAGTTGTTTGCATTTGAAAAATATTACTTACATGATGACCAGTGAATTCTATTTTAAACTTTAAAAATTTGAACAATAATTCACATACCCCTTCACTTCTACCCTCTCCCCTAGCTATTAATAAGCTGATGATCATATATGTCATTAGTGGAATCTACTTAAGGAATTACAGAAAGTAGCTAGAAATGAAGAATCAGTTAATTGAGACAAAACACAAACAAAACAAAAAAAAACCAAAACAAAAAAAAAACCCTAAACAAAACAAAAGTAACAGAATTGCAGTTAAGTGATCAAGCCAATGGTTTCCAACACATTTACAGAGCAGGCACTTTCATTTTGTTGTTTAAAATATAATCAGACTTTAAGTGATTATAGCATGGAGCAAAGATGACAGGTGGATTCTGTGCTTGTCAATCAATTTATCAGGATTTGTAATAGCTGCCAGCCAGATTAAAAAAAACTCTGGCTTTCACATTGTGGAAACTGGCAAAAGGTTGAACAAACTCACTCCACCTCCAAGCCCCATCAGCATTCCAGACTTAGCATAAGCTTCCACAATACAGAAACCATATGGAGGTTTTGTTGAAACTGGCCTGGAGAATTATCTTTATTAGATTTGTTGCAATCATACTGTTATCATTTCATAAATTCTGTAGCTAACAATAGAAGCTTAATTTTTTTGCAGTTTTCTATTATATAGAAATCCTCAAAATCCTGAGCTATGATTTATCCCCATTGAGATTCAGACCCAGGACTGAACTGCTTTGGAATTTTTTGATAGCCTTTCTGCTTTATTTTCTTTTTTTAAAAATCACTTACTCATGTATCTCACATATTGATTGTATAGTACCAGTCTTTCTATACAATGTTTTGGGTTGGTTTTTTTGGTTGGGTTTTTATTTTCATAAATAGCTAGCATATTTTTTTCTCTGAAAAGTGAATTATCCAATAAAATATGCACATGAATTACATCATAATGAGGCTAAAAATTATTAAGGTAACAGACAGAGAATTCAAAAGAGAAAGCGGAATGAATGTCTTTAACTACATGACTCTATGGAATAAAAAATACAGGTCACAATTAAATAAAAATGCATTCTGATAAAAAATGAGTCACAAATGTGCCAGGAAATTTTCTCTGAGCATCAGCACTGGGAATTTAGGTTAGAATTATATGGCTGTGGAAGAGAGATACCTCAGATTTCATTTCCTAAAATACATCTCTGAAAGGGAAAAAACAATTTCTGTTACTATTATTGCAGTAGGATTAAAAAACCCTGGCATGTTTTAGGCAATAACATTTGTGAATAATAGAAAACAACATGTGATTATTCAGTTATTATAAACTGAGAGAGATAGAAGGGGAAAATATAAATGTATTCTGACACACATTAACCTCAAGATGCATTGTCTGCCTCAGCTGAAATCCCTTGCCAGCTAGTCAGTCACATAGGATGAATGCTACTAGTCACCACCCAATTAATACCTTGTTGTGGTTCAAGCCCAGCCAGCAACTTGGAACCACGCAGCCGCTCACTCCCTCCGCCCACCCCTTCCTTCCTCCCCCCACTCCCGGAGGGATGGGGAGGAGAATCGAAGGAATGTAACTCCCACGAGTTGAGATAACAGCTCTCCAGTAACTAAGGTATAATACAAACCACTACTGCTACCAATAATAATGATAAGAGGAATAACAAGGGAAAAGGACACAACCGCTCACCACCCGCCGACCGATACCCAGCCCGACCCAAGCAGTGATCTGGGCCTTCCGGGTAACTCCCCCCAGTTTATATACTGGGCATGACGTGCTGTGGTATGGAATACCCCTTTGGCCAGTTTGGGTCAGGTGTCCTGTCTCTGCTTCCTTCTGGCTTCCCCTCCTCTCTGGCAAAGCATGAGACTGAGAGAAGTCCTTGGTCAGAGTAAACATTACTTAGCAACAACTAAAAACATCGGTGTTATCAGCGTTGTTCCCAGACGGAAAGTCAAAAACACAGCACTGCACCAGCTACTGAGAAGGAGAAAAAATGACTGCTATAGCTGAACCCAGGACACACCTCTAATGAAATCTTTAACATTTTCTGTAAATGGAGAAATCCTATCCAGCAAAAGCAAGGGGTGAGAGTAACAGCTCTATTTCTATATCTATTCTTCCAAGTCACTGATTGCCACGGACTGTGCCATTCACATTCAGATTAAAACATTTAAACCCATTTCTTTGTATGTGAACATCTGTATGTGAATTGAGTTTCTCATGTAGTAGAGAAATACTTAGTTAATGCAGTTGGTGGACTCTGCAGAATGACTCCACTGATGAAAAAAACTTCCTGCAGTTTTAACCAATGACCCACCTATCCCAATGGTCTGGCTTTGACGGTAGCACTAGTGCAGGCTAACAAGGAATGTGACACATTCTGAAGCACAGCAGTCTAGCTGCTTTTTGCTTGTAGTCTGTTGCTCTCCTATTCCCCTATAATTCACTAGGTTTGTACTAGGATTATTAGGGGGTACAACCCTGTCTATTCCTTTGGTATCTGTTGTTAGACATTGTAGAATCATAGAATACCGGGTTGGAAGGGACCTCAAGGATCATCTGGTCCAACCTTCTTTGGCAAAGCATGTCCCAGCACCCTGCCCAGACGAAGCAGCTAACACTGGGGAGTCCACTGCTTCCCTGGGGATATTATTCCAATGGCTGATTGTTCTCAGTGAGAAAAAATTTTCTCTTGTGTCCAATAAAAATCTCCTCAGGAATACCTTGTGCCCACTAAATCTTCATCTTTTCCATGTGACTTTTCCATGAATCTGTCTTCTTTGTAGCTACCCTTTAAATACTGGAGCATGGTGATAAGGTTTCCCCTAAGCCTTCTTTTCTTCAAGGCTGAACAAACCCCATTCTCTCAGTCTTTCCTCATACAGCAGGCTTCTCAATCCTTTGATCATCTTTGTGGCCTTTCCCTAGACCCTCTCCAGCCTGTCCACATCTTTTTTTGTATAGTGGGGACCCAAACTGAACACAGTATTCCAGGTGTGGCCTGACAAGCACTTAAAAGAGTGGTACATGTTGTCCATGAATTTACCTAATGGAAGTCATTAGATATAAGAGTCACCCTGAGATAAATAATACAATTCATCTGCCACCACTCAGGCTCTAAGGCCACCTGAGTTACTCTAAAATACCACCTTTCCTTCTCCTGCTGCTCTCCTGTGTCTTCTGGTTTCCTGTGAGTTCTCTGTCAGGTCTAATCCAATATGGAGGCTTCACAGAGCCTGTGAACATCTTAAATAGTATCAAACACCTCCAGAATCAGTTTTCCAATTGCAGGTGTCCAAGGCTTTTAAGATGTCCCAAGATAATCTGCCTGGCTTCTAGACAACATTCTAAGTCTTCCAGGGAATCTGTGCTGTACCTGCCATCCTTTTGCTGTTTTCTCACATACTTTCAGCTGTCTCATATACACTATGTTTATATGACTAATTCAAGCCCCTAGTAAATACAGTTCTTGGAGTATACAAAGCAGTTCAGTTTATCCTGAATTCACGGGACTGATGGACAGCAGCAGAGCAGTTGACATCATCTACCCGGACTTGTGCAAAGCATTCTACACTGTCCCACACGACCTCCTTGTCTCTAAATTGGAGAGACACCAATTTGATGAATGGACCACTCAGTGGATAAAGAAATAGCTGGATGGCCGCATGCAAAGAATTGCAGTGAACAGCTCAATGTCCAGTTGAAAAACAGTAACGAGTGGTGTCCCTCAGGGATCAGTGTTGGGACCTGTCTTGTTCAACATCTTTGTCGGTGACATGGACAATGGAATTGAGCGCGCCCTCAGCAAGTTTGCTGACGACACCAAGCTGTGTGGCTCAGTAGATATCCTGGAGGGAAGGGATGCCAGCCAGAGGGACC
>NW_009912549.1:0-967 GCF_000696875.1 Nestor notabilis | reverse complement strand
CACTACTGCTACCACCAATAACAATAATAATAAAGGAAATAACAAAGGGACAAGATACAGCCGCTCACCACCTGCCGACTGACACGCAGCCCCGCCCGAGCAGCGATCTGGGCCTTCTGGGTAACTCCCTCACCCAGTTTATATACCGGGCATGACATGCTGTGGTATGGAATACCCCTTTGGCCAATTTGGGTCAGGTGTCCTGTCTGTGCTTCCTCCTGGCTTCCCTTCCTCCCTGGCAGAGCACGAGACTGAGAAAGTCCTTGGTCGGAGTAAACATTACTTAGCAACAACTAAAAACATTGGTGTTATCAGCGTTGTTCCCAGGCTGAAGGTCAAAACCACAGCACTGTACCAGCTACTAAGAAGGAGAAAAATGACTGCTATAGCTGAACCCAGGACAGAATCCATCATCCCCTGTCCTATCACTACAGTCCCTCCCCAGCATCCTTTTAGGCCCCCTTCAGTTATTGGAAGGCTGCTATGAGATCACCATGCTGGAGGGATAAAGGCAGTAAGAGTTGATGGATCAGGCACTATCAGGTGGGATATTTGTAGCCAGTCATTGATGGCTCTTTGATCCTATACAAATTGGTAGGCAGGTTTTCCGTCCAGGCATAGTTTAGGTAGCTGTTAATGAGTAGTTAAATTTACCTGCAGTTTGCAGTGTAAATGTCTCCCTAAGACACTGGTTCGACTGTTTTCAGATAGTACAAAAGAACGTGTAATTGATAAGCGGCCCACCTGGAAGGGTGTCTTTCCAGAAAAAGGGTACGTCTTGGGGACCTTTATTCAATTCTGTTTTCAGATAGTACAAAATAACGTGTAATTGATAAGCGGCCCACCTGGAAGGGTGTCTTTCCAGAAAAAGGGTACGTCTTGGGGACCTTTATTCAATTCCCATGCTATATTGTTGTCCCACTGTGTTCATGCTGGGTGGTCATTTGTTCAGAGATGAATGCATGGT
>NW_009912548.1:0-17583 GCF_000696875.1 Nestor notabilis | reverse complement strand
AGGCAGAGCTCAGCCTCCAGAAAGGCAGCAGAGTTATTGTGCTGAGCAAGGAAGCTTGTCCAAGATGCAAAAGCCCAAAGGCTCCTCTCTCACTAGCCAGCATAAGGGAAGCAGAACAATGTGAAGAGCTCAGAGTATGGGGCAGGAAGGTCTTGTGCATTGCTAGGGGCCCACATTCCATCACTCTCCACAGTCCAGTGGGGACTGTCCAGGACAACTGACTCCCTCTTCTCTATTCTAGGCTGTATTCGGATGCAGTATCAAAACCTCATCTGTATGCTCCTGAAGGAAGGACTAGATGGTATTAAATGCCATTCATCCCTCTTACTCTTCCCAAACCTTAACCCAATATCTCAGTTCCTCAAAACATCCTTACATCTAAAAAGGAAATTAACTGCAGATTGTGTTTCTGTGCAGCGATCCAAGGTATGCATCAAAGCATGGGTGAGAAAGATCAATATACCAAGCAAATAGCCCTGCAGATATCATTTGCTTGTTTAAGTGAAAACCCTAAGAATCTATACCTTAAGTATTGCAACATCTTTGTCTATATTCCTATGTCTAAAACAAACCCAGTGCCCTTAAGGTATAGGTAATCTTCATATACTTTCTCTCCTC
Source organism: Nestor notabilis (assembly GCF_000696875.1). Classification (NCBI taxonomy): domain Eukaryota; kingdom Metazoa; phylum Chordata; class Aves; order Psittaciformes; family Psittacidae; genus Nestor; species Nestor notabilis. The sequence goes on along the minus strand of NW_009912548.1, from coordinate 16,965 downwards.
CTCCTGCAGGCAGTGGCAGATAAAGAGGCTGCTTAACAGCCAAGCACAATTGCAAAGGCTAACTGCAAGACTACGCTCTCCTCAAAGTGGGGCACACCAGAATAACACTATTTTCACCTTTCAACATTCAGGCTTCAGACCTTTAAGATGCTGCCAGATCTGTCCAAGTCATTCCCTCCCTGCAGCCAATATAACTGAACCATCCTTGTCAGCTCAGCTATGATCTCAAGGCTCTGAATGAGGCAGGCCAGGCACCAGTGCTGACCTGGCCTGCCATAGCTCAGAGTAAACAGAAAAAGCAAAGCTGAGGTTAAAAAAATGATGAAATTGTCCACTATTCAAAGAAACCAGATGAGTTTCATCACCGATCTTAGTCATTATACACACATTTCACTACACACACGCAGGAAAGAATTACAGATAAAACTATTGATCAAGAGCAATCCTTTTCTGACAGAGTCAATAACTAAACAGGTACTATCAGTGCTTTTAAGAAGCACAGAAGCTCATATTTTATTGGTAAAACAGCAGAACTGCATTAAGGAAGCATTTTAGCCTATTTGTGTATCTGTATAACACACTTCCTAACTGTTATGAGCTGGGTTTTCCCTATGTTTTGAGAAGGGCTTTCCCCTCAGAGCCACAAAGAAATCACGTTTAGAGCCCTGCATTTGGTCTTAAAAACCCTGACAACTGGCAGCTTTTGCTCTCCAGCCTGAGGTCTGAAGACGAGATAGCCAAGTCAGCAGTATTTATTAATTAAATGTCAGGTTAAAAGCGCTTACAAAGGATGAACAGGATTGCTTAGACAAGACTATGGGGATAAAAAATTCAAGAGGAAAAAGCACTGGGCTAATTCTTGTGGAAAACAAGGAAATGCCAGTGTTTTAATCTCCAGAAGTCAGGTATTGGAAACTTTCAGCTAAAACCAGAGGACTTTAAAAAACCAAACCCTCTGTGTTCTCACATTACTAGGCTACCAAACAGCATTACAGATGGGCACATTCTAACCAAAACCTTAAAACTAACTAAATTAGATTGGTTGCATCAGACGTAGGAACGTACCTTAACTAGATTATCTATATACATATTCTTAGTCAAGATTTCCTCCCTCAGGTTTGTACTTCTAAAAATGCAAGCAGGATTTTACTGGAAGAACATTCTTTAACCAAGAAGAAACAGTATTTTGCATGGCTACAAGCAAGGCAGTTCATGGTGGCCAGTTGCTAACATTTAAAGTGGAAATAGGGGTAGCAATCTGTAACGAGTGAGTGAGAAACTCAAGGATTTCTGAAGATTTACCTATCAATACACTGAGCAGCTAGGCAAGCTGCAGTTAGTATCTCCTTGATGTGAGTCAGCCAGTTGGAAGCTTCCAGTTTACTGAGCCAGCGGTCCATGTTGTGCGACTGGTCATTACAAGCTTCCACAAGTTTGATGAGGCTTTCCTGCAGAATATTAAACCTTTGGGAAAAGCAAAATATTATTGAAAACGTTAAGGAGTAATTTTACAACCAGGACAACTTGCTTAACTGATCTCAAAATAAAGCACTATGATTTAGACACAGTTATTTCAAGAAGTGTGACCCTATATAGAAGTAGTGTATCCTCATTCAGCAAACCTGCTCTTGCTGCTAATGCTACACCGTGGCTAACTGCCAGCAGAACACTACTCTTTGGATGTAAGTAGCTTCTTACCTTTCAGAACAAATTGCTTCATAAAGCATTACAACAGTGGGGCCTTCCAATACCTCCAGAAACATTACTGCATGCCTGTGTAGAAGGATTCACCAGAACTAAGGCTTAAGAGCAGTTGAACGAGATCAGGCTAAAAGTCTATTTAACTTAGTAACTTGTTCCAAAATGATCAAACAATATTAGATGTCCAGAGAAAATTACTGGGTAAGAGGATTGTGACTGCCACAGTCACGAAGCCTCACCTGCAGAAGTTTTCTGGCAAAAAGGAGGAACACAGGAAGGCTGGAGTGCAGCTATAGATGGTCAAAGAGATGGCACAAGAAAATTGCCTGATGTCTGAAACCATAGCAGGCTCACCAGAACAAGGAACCAAACATAGCTTTCCAAAGCCAACTACCTTTATCATCCACATACCCCGATTTCACCAAAATGAGAATGTGACCCTGTTGACAGGAACCAGGATAGAGAGCCACTTCTTACAGAAGCAGACACTCTATGGAGCTGGCATGGCTCTGCCAACATAACCCTACAAAGCCAAGCCTGTGTAATTTCACCCACCTCTCAATGCATTTGTGAATCCTCCTCCACTGGGGATAGTGCACTTCTTGTTCAAAGCCTCCTCCTTTGGCCCTGGCCTGCTGGGCAACATTCAGGGACCTGGTATCAATGATGTAGCCACGCTTGCCAGGCCGTAGCGTGGCATTAATAAGCTTCTCATCCTCTTTACACCGTCTCCCATTTGTACCTGTAAGAGGCTGGCTACTTCGCATCATGACCTGCAGAGACAAAAAAAACATGGATCAGGGACTGGAAATTAAGAGACTTAAGACTGAAAGACATTGATTACTTGTCAAAAATGGAGATCCAAACTCACTATACAAAGGACACTTCTTCACTAGAGGATTACTTCAGGGTCTCTAAACATAGACTGCAAAAACTGATACAATAGTTTGCCATGCCTCAACTGCAGGCATGGAGAACATCTCCTACAGAGGCTTACTGCTGAAATTCACACAGGATGCTCCTGTTTTCCTTTACAACTCAGGCCATTGTAACAGTGCTTATTGGAGTGAGATAGACCCACCTTAAAAAGCTTCTTCTCTGAGTTCAGGGGTAAAATTCAAGTGGGGTCATCTCCTGGATCTCCAGCTCTTCTCTGTGGATTTGCACCAGCAAGTGCAGCTCTCACCCTACTGCACTTCCTACTTCCACCTGCTTCAAGTTCAATCCACCATGCCTGGACATAGAACACCGTGAGCTGCATGACTGCTGCACAGAAACGTCCCTCTAGCTCTTCCTACAGCTGCTGTCCTCCCTTGCCCTGAATCCCTCAGTTCTTTTAAGTGCAGTCTCTTGCAGGGACTGAATGTATTTAAAAAACAAACTAGAAATCCTTGAATTGAGTGATCATTTGGCAGGCCACGTTCTAAATTATAGATATCATCTCAGAGGCTTTATCCCTTTATTCCTGTAGTACCACCTCTGTGAGCCACTGAACTGGCTTCCTGTTAATGGCTCCTTTATAAACCAAGATTTTCAGGATGGTTATCTTTCAGGTGCCTTCCCAACTCTGTCTTTAAAACTCCCAAGTCATTTGTGTGTTAAAGATGCCTCTTAGGTAGTTTTACCCACTGGCTAGACTAATAAACCTTAGGTCCACAGATTTATAAGCTGAGGTTTCTCTTTAGTAAATGCCTTTCAATTTAGAAAGCATTCCAGCAGCTCAAATCATAACTCAAATGTGAGGGCAGGCAGTCAGCAACCCCAGCTATGCTCAAGAACTCAGTCAGGAGAACAATGTGACAGATAGCATTACTGTCACAAGTTCAAGCACTCCTAGCCAAACACTATTTCATTCCTCACAACTTGAAGCATACACAATCCAGAGAGATAATGGAACAAATCTTCCTTTAATGGTTTTCAGTCAAGCTGAGAAAAAGCAGAAAGCACAACTTATGAAATTGGTGAATGGCTGATTTTAAAGCAAAGCAAAAAAACATTGTGTACTGCTAGGTCAAACTAGATGTCCTCTAATTCAGAGTTTAACAATCTTGGCAACAGGAGGAGAGAAGACATTGAAGTATTTGACTCAGAAGCCTGGACCAAGTGTGTAAGCTGCAGGTTGGATATCCTAGCATCCTCAGAACTGGTTACATCAGCAAGAGGTACACAGAATTACTCAACAATTTCATAAAGTGCATATCTTAATTATAGCATATCAGTCACTCCACTACATTTTGGCTTGTCGGAAGGTGGTGAAGTCTGTGCAACAACAAGAGTTTGCTACTCCTGAAACACGTTATACTGACAGGCTCAGGGAACAGATTGTTCTCATCACTCCTTCGACAGTTACACAGCAGAAGCGGTGCTGGCTCTGGGCACGCTCGCTGTCATCACGACTACTACGAAGGAGACAGCCCACCACCCTGAGACAGGACAATGTGGTTTCTGCCATCCTTTCAGCATTAAGCCTTTTGGCAGACAAAGCAAGTAAGGGTGCCAGCAGTAGCTTTACAAGTCTCATCTTGCTCTTACTGCTGTGAGCAAGCTCATGTCACATACGCTCCCTCCATAAGCAAGTGGATTAATAGCTATTTCTAGGATGGAGATTACTCATTCCATCACCCAGAACCAGTTTCACTGCAAACACCTAGTAACTTGAAAAACAAACCAAGTGAACGTCTCATGAACTATATTAAATCTAGAGCACAAGGGTTTTTTTTCATTAAAGAGAGAGATTCACACACTTCCTTTTGGTAGAACCATTACCCAAATGCAGCTTACCATCCCATTCTTCTTATGGTAATAGCTGAGGACCGGGAAGCGACTGCCGTGGCGGAACATGGCAACTTTCCAAAGCGCTTCATCATCGATGGATTTGGGGACAATGACAACTGGAGGGTAGGATGGACAGACAGAGAAATCCTTATTGATGCAGCTTAGACGCCATTCATCTGTCTGGAAGAGATCAGAACATAAAGGCTTTGGGTCAGAAAACAGATCACTGCTGTTACAACATAACATACTAGGGAATAGGACCTTCCATGTTCAGTTATATCAACAATCTATTCCATTGCACCACAGATGAAAAATCAATTGTCACTACTGGCATAATCATGTTTGTTCATGCAGGAATCTGGATCCCCTGTAATACCAGAACTACCCTAACTGGTCAGATCAAACCCAGCACCATTATCCTGTCTCCAACAAAAAAAAATGGTAAAAGAGATGCTATTCAAGAACAAAGAAGCCCACCCACTCTCTGCAGCGCACTCCTCATCCCCTACCTCTCAGATGCTGTATTTTAGATATTAGAATGTATATCCCTCCCTAATGCTTTTAGTATCCTTTTGTAAGTCTGTCGAGTGATTATTTTTTCCCCACACCTCTTGATGCTGCCTGCAATCACATCACCTTGTTGCAGCAGCTCCCAAAAGCTCATTACCCAGCGTGCAGATAAGGCTCAAAAGCAACGGAAGAAATTATCAGGTGGCCCAGCTCCTTGAGGTGTAGGACTTGTTAAATAATGGTTCATTCCCCATCTGGTTTATCCGCTTCCTCAACAAACAGCACAAAATAAGCCCACGTGGACAGAAATGCGTGATTGTAGCTTTTAATTATTTCAGACAGAGCAGGCAGCATGTCTGCAGTATGTAATAAAAATATAACTGCATTCGCAGATAGCTTCAATATCATAGGAAGTAAGAACATGGTATGTCTTGTCCCTCAGAGACCCCAGAACAGAAATGTATTTCTGCATCAGGAGATTTAGATGGAGGTAACATGGGCTCAAACCTCTATCTGTGCTGAGAGCAGAGTTAGTAACACTACCCACCAGACAAAAGTGGCCCAAAAAGGCAAGAACGTCCACCAACTCCAGATGATGAAGCTGCTTAGAGGTTAAAATTTCAATTTAAGATTTCCAGCTTGGTTCTTTTCTATGGGCTCTGCTTTATGTAGAGCATTATAGCTCTTCATCCAAAAGCACCTCCTTGAACCAAGCACAGCATCTAAGCACAAAGGTCCCACCATAAATTCTTGTTGGATAATTTTTCAGTTTCCAACAGTCAAACACTTGTAAAAGAAGTGCTGAATATTGGCACCCTGCACCCTCACAGGCACCTGGCATGAGAACTCAGGCTACCTGACACCCACCCAGGGTCAGACACAGGACTTTGCCCCATCTCAGGCAAAACCAAATGTCAACCAGCAGCCTCACTGATGAGGAGTCCTCATTTACTGAAGTCCAGGCTGGAAGAGCTGACACTGACCTAACTGCAGCCTCAGACAGGCCCAGCCTTCATGGAGGGCTTGCTGCTTCTGTGCCACACCACTGCGTCCTGCATTAAGGACATCATCTAGGTACATCAGATGGCCACAAAGGCATATATTTTTCCTAGGGGAGTGTATCACACAGCAAAACCTTGCCTAAAGTTTGTCAGTGAATTTAGCTCATGGTCCTTGATAGCAGGACAGTGGCTTGGCTGGGCTGCATCAGTCAGGGCATCCTTATCCTATATTTCTTACGGCAAACAAAGCCTGCCGGCAGAAGCTTTGGTGAGGAAAATGACCCAGAAGCCTCTACAGCATGCTTTGGTTTTAACAGCAGCATTAAAACCATAAAAGTAGCAGCAGGATAGCACTCAAATTTGCCTGTGAAAGCTCCAGACACAATGAAGTTTAAATGAAACATTAAAAAAACAAAACTTCTGAAGAGGAAACAGGCAGCTGCTTTCAACATAGTTGTTTTTTTTTCCACCCCTCTAGTTCCTATGCTTTAGCATGACACAGGTGTGATAGAGCAAACAAGACCTTAACTCACTCAGCTGAAGTGGTTTTGGTACAGACTGGGAAGCATTTACATGCCACTGCAGCAGGCAGAGATCTCAGAGATGTCATAAAAAGCTCTGCTCAGTTGTGTTCAAAGAAAGTTTCAGGCAGACGAAAAGGTAGGGGCATAAAGCAGGTACCACAGAAAGCAAGAGACTATGCTGCAATGGAATACACAAAACCCCATGTGAATTCAGGAAAGTTGGTTTAGCATGCATTAATCACAAGTAGGTCTCTCTTCCTCTTTTCTTTCTTCCAGAAGCTTACTACCTCTTGCCTTACACCTCCTGGTACTTGGTTATATAAATTTGACTGGGTCACTGGCCCATTGGAGAACTAGGATCAACTGAGAAAGGTTTTCTGGCAATGAAGTCTTTTCACCAGATGAAAAAGCTGATCTAATTCACAGCACTTTCACCATCAGTAGATGCAACACATGGGATGTGTGGCACAGCAAACAGCAAAAGTGTACCTTTCAGTGGCAGCCTAAGAAAAAGATGCTGAGAAAGGTACACAGTGTGCATTATAGTTATCACAAACATCAGTTGCTACCTCTGTTCAGGAGCCTATCCTGTTTTGCATTGTCCCTGTTGTAAGTTTATTTCATTATTCATTAGACTCAAAACAGCTTCCCTGAACATGTATGTTTTATAAAAAGCAGAGGTCTCCCAGATGCAAAGTTAAACTGCCTTTGGCAATCATGCCATAGGTGGAGATGAAAGTAGTTCTAGAATACATAAGGGAGGCCGGTTGGTCCTCCATTAAAAGCTCATGCTTTTAATTCACCAATAATGACATGGTTTTATAGTTTTTTAGGGTGTTGTTAAATTACAGCAAATTTCATACAATGGTGTGCAATTTGTTTAAAATGGAAAAAAATACACATGGATAGAGAACTGATCAATATCTTGCTGCCACACAGGACGTAGAAAAGGCAAAAATTACAACTTTGTGGTATGCTTTTCGAAACACTGGCTGCCACTAATGTGACTAGCATGAGAAGGAATTCTTGTGAGACCCCACCTACAGTCCTGCATCCAGCTCCAGGGACCCCAACACAAGAGGGACATGGACCTGTTGGAGTGGGTCCAGAGGAGACCATGAAGATAATAAGAGGGCTGGAGCAGCTCTGCTATGGAGACAGCCTGAGACAGATGGAGCTGTTCTGTCCGGAGAAAAGAAGGCCCCAGGGGGACCTTAGACTAACTTCCAGTGTTTAAAAGGGATGACAAGAAAGCTGGAGAGGGGCTTTTGACAAGGGCCTGTAGGGACAGGACAAGGGAGAATGGCTTTAACCTGACAGAGGGGAGATTTAGATGAGATCTCAGGAAGAAGTTGTTCCCTGTGAGGGTGCTGAGGCGCTGGCACAGGTTGCCCAGAGAAGCTGTGGCTGCCCCATTCCTGGCGCCAGGGTGGACACAGGGGCTGGGAGCACCCTGCTCTAGGGGAAGGTGTCCCTGCCTGTGGCAGGGGATTGGAACTAGATGAGCTTTAAGGTCCCTTCCAGCCTAAACCATTCTGTGATTCTATGAATGGAAGAGTATCAACCTGATTTATTCCCACTTTGGTAATTTAACTCTGCCCATAAGCTACTCTCCTCACTGTTTATAAGTACAGGACAGATGACTCTGTTATGTCACCCAGAGATAGTTTACTGTTACATAGGAAGGAGGCAACAATTAGCACCATTTGTCTTCTGTATCACAGCTACTTCTGCAGAGACCCAGTTAACCTCTGCTGGCTTCAGACTGCTAAAATACACTACAACACAAATCAGGTGACACTAAAACCTGACAGTGTAAGTCACTTGGCTTTTGCTTGGAGTTGTCTTGCAACTTCAAAGAAAAAAATTGCCATTACTAAGTGGAAGAGCAAGTTAACAGCAATTCAGCTATGTGCAGCAGTAAGGACTGTAGTGAAGCAAAGAGGTGGACCTCATCTTCAGGTATCACCAGTATGCTGTGGGAAACTCAAAGTACAAAGTTAACATTTACTTCTCCCAGCAAGAAATCTGTACTTTAAGGGATCAGAAAAAGTTAATTGCAGTTAAGGTTAGAAGTAGCAAAGAATTGGGGCCAAGTAGAAAGGAGAGAGGGCTTCAAAGAAAAAAAGAAAGTAGCCTGAAGTATTTTCTTAAAGCAGTGCGTAATTAACTCTTACATTTGTACTTTTCTTGTCTTGGTACTTGTTTAGATATTGATCCTTGAATGTTACTGAAAGGCTAAAACAAGTTATCATTCCTTCTAAAAGCTGAAATTGCTAGGAGAGGTCATTTTCCACAAAACAGTGTGAAACAATTCAAGCTCTACTAGTAAGCCTTAAAAGAAGAGTTAGGAAACCAGAGACCTTGAAGGATCCTGCAGAGCAGCAATGAGAAAGGCTATTCCCAAGGAACAGGCAGAAGGCAACAAGCCCTGTTAGCAACAGATTGTGCGTGGACAAGAAACATAACAACAGATGCAAGCAAAGATCGATGCTTGCCTGATAAGAGCAAAATATGAGCTATCCACACCATTGCAAACTGAGCCCCAAACCAGAAAATTCAGCCTTTTTTAAGAAGCTCCAGTGCAGTAGAGCACAGCTGAATTGAACTGTCCAGGAAGAGCTGACATACCTATAACCAATCCAGATCTGATGTACTACCCAGTGCCTCAGGAAAAGCACAAAACACGGTCTAAAGCTGGATGAGCAATCATTAACTATCCCATGCGTCTTTTACTCCATTCATGTATTTGTCTGTAGTATCATTAAAGTCTCATCTCACAGGATAATAATTTGGAGGTTTTGCTGTGACAGACAGTAAAACATTGAGCTGATTTCTTAGTATGACTTAACTCTCAGCTGAATGCCTCTGTTGATAGGTTGGATTTACCTGAAGAGCAGTTCTTGGAAAGTCACTTGACAGAAGTCCTGTTGACCTGTGCTGTAGGTTATTACTGAATGTATTACTGAACTTTTTTAATCTTAACTTTTATAGTTTTACTTTGCCATTATAGAATGTGTCAGTTTAAAAATAACTCTTCTGTAGCAAACAAATTGGAATTAATACATTACTAGAGCTGCAGTGTGGCTGAAATGCAGTTTTTAACAAGTTGTTACCATACTGGGGAAGGTAAGGCACAACAGATCCAGATGGATGATTTAATGGAGAGGGAAGTAAACTTCTGTATTCTATTCATCTGACTTACAGGAGAAAAAAAATAAATCAACCATTTACTTGTTCTGGCCTGTCACACAAGACAGTTTAATTACAGAAGAAGAAATATTTGGTCAACGATGTATTTATCTGTTGTTCAGGAAATGTAACTCATTTGAACATGCCCTGGCAGTGTTCAAGGCCAGGCTGGACAGGGCTTGAAGCAACCTGCTCTAGTGGAAGGTGTCCCTGCCCATGGCAGGGGGTTAGAACTAGATGAGCTTTAAGGTCCCTCCTGAACCAAACCATTCTATGATGGATGTTGTCACCATCTTGTTAAAAAGGGAGTTACATCTGAAGTTTGGGTTAAAAGCCAAAAATTACTCAACATCTGTTAGACACATATTTTAAAATTATTGCCCTTGAAACACAGAGCTATAAAGAAATCAGGTTTTAAATGTAAGCCTTCCAAGGAGTGTATGTCCAGAAAGCCAAGACGCGTACAAATAAGCTGCCAATGCATTTTTAAGCCATGCTAGCACTGGTATCATGCTGGTAAATGCAGCCATCAGAAGTGACTGGATCCCTGAAATCTAAAAACTATTTCAGCTACACATAGAAAGCAAAACACGAACAGAAGCAGAACTATCTCCCGCAATCTTCCATTGTGCTCTGAAGAATTTCCTTCTGGTGCCATCAATCCTGCTCTCACACTCTTCTCACCAGACAGCACTCCAGCTTCTGGCCTTTTGATTCTCATTGAAATGCCTGCAAGCTTCCTCTGCTGAGCTGGGAAAGCGTCTGCTGCTTTCAGATCTGAACACTCTGATCACATTTGACTTTCCCAGCTGAAATTAAAGCTGAAACTGTGGTGCTTTTAACAGGTCAGTTTGTATGTCTTTTGACAGCAGGTGAAGATAGGACATGTGAGAGTACTCTAATTATGAGCCAAAAATAGAAACACCTCTCAACTCCTTTAATTTTCTAGTGATCTCATCATATGAATCTGGTCAAGCAAATCATATTATTCGGATATTAGTCATAAGCAGGAAATGATAAATGCTGCAGACAAGCTGGGTTGCAGATAAACGAAAAAAAAATCAATGTTCTTTGATGCTGTACTAATGGATGTGGTCTCAGAAACCTAAGATGATGCAGCAAGTGCACATACTTAATGTGAAACAAAGACCTGGAATACAAAGATGCTAACCCAAAGCACTATTAAGACAGGTTGGCTCCTACACCGAGTCAGTTCTTACTACACAAAATTCATCATCCTAAAATGAAGTTTGAATAACAGATACAACAGGAAATGCCACAAGAACAGTTCCTACCCTACAGGTACCAAAATAATACCAACAAGTGCTCACAGCACCAGGAAGACTAGGACTGGAAATTTCCTGCTTTCTAAACCCTCTTAGTATTTCCCCAGCATGAAGTAGAGCTAAGAGGGTTTCAAATTAGGCATCTTTATCTATTGTCATCTTCCTAGGAAAACAAAAAATCCTTAGTGACTTTTTTTTTTTTTCTTAAGAACAGCCTCGTATCAATTAAGGGGTTGACAAAGATTGCATCTGGAGTGGGATGAAAGTCAAGTACAACAAACCCAGGTCAGAAGTCTTAAATTTGTTCTTAGAAGAAGGAGGGCCATCCCCAAAGGATGAAAACATTTACCTGAGAGGACATGAAGGTTGGAACTCTAAATAGGCCTCAAAACTACATTTGTACAAGGTGAAACACAAGTGCTAAATATTTCTATTTAGCACATAAACAGAAACGTCTGATGTTTGCAGAGTATTTGAACAACACACATTTCATCCAGGCACCACACAGCTATTTTTACCATCCAGGATTTCCAGTTCAGACACTATCAGGTGATAAACTTCACCAACTACTTGCACAAGCATATCCTAGTGCCTGTGCAAGTCCTTAGATGCAACTTACTACTGTACTGAGGAGTTCAAATTCTTGGTCAGGTAGAAAAGAGCGCCAGCCATCTTCAACGATTTCAAACATGGGCCGGTAGAAGAAGGGATACATTAGAGTGACAGAGTCCAGGGTGGAAAGTGCCTGTGCAGAGAAGAGAAATAAACAGCTATTTAATTCATTCAAACTATTTCATTTAAAAAAAAAAAAAAAAAAAAAAAAAAGAAGAAACATACATCAAATAGTATTTTCCTCTAATACTGGTGATGCAAACTTAAGACACTCACAAGCATACAGCCATTAATCTTGAGATACTAAATTACCAACAAGCTACTTTAAAACACATAAAACCCCACAGCACAAACAAAAGCAGGTTATAACAATCTAACTGCAAGTGGGGGTCTGTACAGGATATAATTTCTGTAGGCTTCACTATGTAACAACACACCAAAGGATGAGAAAGATGCACACTGAACAAGTGTAACTAATGGGACACATCCTACATAGCATTTACCTAATTACTAACAGAGCTTAAACTCGAGAAGTCACAATGTTGTTTGAGACGCATGAAACTCAAGAGGACTGATTTGGTTTTGCACCCTCATGCTCCAGTATAATGAAGCTGAGCTTCATTTTCCCAAATGTTACAGCAAAATACTTGATCAAGAAAAGTAGGGTTGTGGGGTTTATTGGGACTGGGTTTTTTGGTTTTTTTTTTTTTTTTGTTTTTTTTTTTTTTTTTTTGAGGGGGTGGTGGTATTATTTGTTTAAAAATAAGAGCATAGCAACAAAAATAAACAACCAAAACCCCACACCCACAAGCAACAAACAATATTTTAGCAATTGGAAAGAAATAACCCATAAGTCTCATTTGCCTTCCAGAACATCAGTGAAACCTTTCTAACTGGACAAAAAGTTGATAGAATCATAGATGTCCTGGTTTCAGCTGGGATAGTAGCTGGTGCAGTGCTGTGTATTGGCTTTAGTCTGGGAATAATGCTGATAACACATTGATGTTTTAGTTGTTGCTCAGTAGTGCTTACCCTGATCAAGGACTTTTCGGTCTCTCATGCTCTGCCAGCGAGGAGGGGCATAAGAAACTGGATGGAAGCACAGACAGGACACCTGACCCAAACCAGCCAAAGGGGTATTCCACACCACAGAGCATCATGCTCAGTTTAGAAACTGGGGAGTGTTGGCTGGATGGGGTCAATCGCTGCTCTGGAATGAGGTGGGCATCGATGAGCAGGTGGTGAACAATTGTACTGTGCATCACTTGTTTATTCCTTTCTCTCTATATTTCCTATTACTATTATATTTTACTCGTATTTCAATTATTAAAAACTCTTCTTATCTCAACCCACGGGTTTTACCTTTTTCTGGTTCTCCTCCCCATCCCACTGGGGATTGGGTGGAAAGTGAGTGAGTGGCTGTGTGGTACTTAGTTGCCAGCTGGGCTTAAACCATGACAACAGAATTCCATGTTGGAAGAAATCTCAGGGATGATCTGGTCCAACCTTTCTTGACAAAGCATGAGCTAGACTAGATGATCCAGCACCCTGTCAAGCTGGATCTTAGATGTGTCCAGTGTTGGGGAGTCCACCACTTCCCTGGGGAGTTTCCTCCAATGGCTGATTGTTCCCATTATGAAAAATTGTCCTCTTGTGTCCAAGTGGAATCTCCCCAAAAGTAACTTGTGCCCGTCACCTCTCATCTTTTCCATGGGACTCCTTGCAAAAAGAGAGTCTCCATCTTCCCTGTAGCCACCTTTTAAATACTGGAACATGGGATAAGGTCTCCCCTGAGCTGCCTTTTCTCCAGGCTGAACAAGCCCAGCTCTCTCAGCCTTTCCTCACACGGCTGCCCAGTGCTTGTGGCCCTTCTCTGGACCCTCTCCAGCCTGTGCTACGTTGTTTAGGGTGAGGTCAGACCACGATCTGAGAACCCAGGTGTTATTATTATGAATTCTTACCTCAATAGAGCTCGCAATGTTCAAACACTCCTCCATTCCAGGTATATCCAGCTGAATAATTCGCAGATCTTTGCATTTTATAACAATGGTACCCAATGAGCCCACAAACCTACAGCAAGACACAAAGAAAGAATCTCTTAAGAACAGGATCATCTAAGGTGAGATGAGGTACTACAGCTTTTCCTACAACATGTGTTTACAAGACAAAATTCCATTAGTAGTAATACGCCTGCAATATAACCTTTCAAAAAATAAACAAATAAACCCACTTCTTTGTTTGGTATTTGCAAGTTGGGTGTTTTTTTTTTCTGGGGGGGGGGGGGGGTGGGGGAAGGAGGAAAATTCCATCCTTTGATGCAGCAGTGAGTGGAAGTATCATGAGATAAACAGAGGTTTTCCTACAGCTTTTCTTTAAAAGATAAAAGAGAAAAGGTGTGTTCAGGTATTTTCTGGCAGTCCTGTAAGCTTCGTCTGGCAGTTTCCAGTTTCATTAACACAATGCACTGAAACTTCAAAGATTACTAAAAACATCCAAATTTAGCTTAATGTTCAAGACAAGATTTCTGTCTGGCTACATTACACTCCCTTGTCTTTAATTTTAAGTCTTTAGGCCTGGTTTCTGATACCTGCAATACTATGGAGCTCTTTGCTCTGCAGACCTCAGAGAAGTTAAGGACGTATCACACTGCTGTTTACAACACAAGTCAACCCAGAAAAAGCTGTATGTTACACAGCAAACACAGCTCACAGATGCTTTGTCAGTCTTCCTTACAAACCTGAAAGAAGGACAATGCCCAAGCAGGAACAGTGTTTTATTTGCATTAACTAGCTACCAGCGTTCACAGGAACGATGATAGATTTTAGTTTATAAAGCAGTAAACTGAGGAACAGGACCAGAGTCTCTCAGACATGACAGCAGAGCTTGCAGCAGCCAGGGGTGATGCAAGAGGCTGAAGCAGACAAGACCTGAAGGACCAGGTTTCAGCCCTTCGTGGCCTGACCCTCTGGACAAAGAAGGGCAGAGCTGTGCACATGCCAAGAGACCTGTTGCTAAGCTTTGGGTTGCTTCAACTGTGCTACAAAAGATGCCTGCAATTTATTCTGGAATTGTCATTACAGCTGAAAGGTCGTTACCTATTTCTTGTGTGCAAAGGTTAACATGCAGAACCAATTATAATTTGGGTAGTGCTGAAGGAAGAACTACAGGCTTTTTGACAGGGAGTTCTGCAGCTCTAGCAGAGCCAGTCTGTACGTGGCTTGCCCTTGCTGCAGCACTGTTTCACACATCTCCAAGGAAATAACACAGTGAAGCTACAAGACATCAACAAGGCTGTGTTTTCTTCAAGCAAAACCAGTATAGGAAATCACTAGAGACTGTTCCACTTCTCAACAAACCCTACAGGTCATATTTAAGTTGTTTAAAAAGCTACAAACATTTAAGAAGCAGTTGATGACCATCTGATCATCAGGGAAAACAGTTTTGTACGGAAGACTCATAATGTGAAAGGGTAAAGGTGTTTTTATGAATCCGGCACAACATCACAGTTGTTGTGCTCTAATAACCTGAAGTAGCACCAAACTGGACCATTCTACAACCTTTACTGGTTTAAGAGTCCTGTTATTCCACCCTCCCCAGCACCAAGAATATATTCTAATCCTTTTATATGGGAAAGCTTCATTGCAGTTACATTCACACAATGCTACTCTCACAGAGGGATATGTCTACTCTAGAGACCTTCTAGAAAACAGGGCTGGTAATAAGGGCTGCGAGTATCTGCAGTTATAGCTAACCCCGTTACAAATCACGCACTGAGCCAGCAGTGTGCTGCTCCCTCACCATAACTTACAACTGTTCCCTGCTTATTCGGTATTAACTTACACTATAACTGCAACTGAGCTCATATGAAAATACAAACAAAAGAAAAGCTTGACCATAATAATTTTCAAAACAGCCACGGCTGGTTCAGTACCCGCAGGAAGGAAGATGAGGCCAAACCATGCTGATGACTGAGCAGTGCTGGATAGGAACAGATTTCCTGAGGCTTCCACCACTCTGTTCTTCTCCACCCTCAGGCCAGGATGCAGGCATTTCTCAGAAACACTCAGAGATACCAGGAACACGGGAACAGACTTAATCAGCACCCACTACTTAACCCATTCTCAGATTCTGAGGCAACCTGATATCTTTAATTGCTGCTGCTTGATTTTTCCCTATCCCTGGCAGTATTCAAGGCCAGGTTGGACACAGGGGCTTGGAGCAACCTGCTCTAGAGAAGGTGTCCCTGCCCATGGCAGGGGGTTGGAACCGAATGAGCTTTAAGGTCCCTTCCAACTCAAACTATGATTCTATGAAACTGAAAAAAGGACCACGGCAAGGAAGCAGAAGACAATGATCAGATGAGGTAGGACTGCCACTCAAGAATAGAAGCACAATGGAGCAATAGTACATGTAAAGCAGGCAGAAGTGATGGTAAGAAGATCAATCTGTAAGTCCCTGCAACAAAAAGGGATGGGCAAGAAAAATAACAGAGCGCTGCAGCTACAACTCAGCTCTCCCACGTTGTTCCCACAAGGAATATGCTGTTAAAGCGCTACTGATTTCCATGAGCAGCTAGAGAAATAAGGGGATGATGCTGTTGAGCAGCAGGAGGCCGATCTGGGGCTGAGAAAGTCCAGAGTCCACTTTAGCCATCAGTTGTGGTGGGTGACCCAAGGAAATCACTTCATCAGTGCCTCAGCTTCCATCTCTGTTGAACGGTGTTAAAGATGCATCCTTTATAAAGTGCTTCAAGAGCTACTGATGAAATCCACTAAACAATTAACACAGAGTGCTGTTAACAAAGCTGTTTAAATGTAAAAATTCTGACTGACCAAAAGACTCCTGTCAAACAACAATACCCGACAAGAACGAGAATTAAACTGCCTGTGCTCTGATTACAGACCCCAACATGAGACAGCCAGGGTGCAACTCAGTCCTGACAACCACTTTTCAACCCCGAGACGCAAACGATTAGGCAGGGAAATGAGCAGGCACACCTTTTCTGGATGAAATCAATGTGGGAGTGCACCAGCCACAGCTCCTCAGCGTTATCATGACGCCGTGAAGAAAAGATGAGGTGATGCCCGGTCAGACACAGAGTCCCCTCCACCGCCAGGTAGAACGGGCGGTGCAGGACCACGTTGTCCGCTCGGGGGGTCTTGATCAGCTCCGCGAACTCCATGCTTGCTAGCAAGCGGAGGCCTCCGCCACACGAACGTGCTGCGGAGAACAGGGGTACCCTCAGCAGCGCCCACAGGAGCGGGACGGAGAACCCGGGCGCTGCGCTATGCCACCGCGGGCAGGCAGCGGCGGAACCCACGGCGCGGCCCCATCTCCCGGGGTAGGGAAACTGCGGGGAGAGGG
>NW_009912547.1:75235-77185 GCF_000696875.1 Nestor notabilis | reverse complement strand
TATCTCTCTGTATACAGTATATACATATATATTAAAGTATCTATATATGTGTATATATATTTATCTCTCTATAGTATATATATTTACATATATAAAAGAGTATCTACATATCCATCTATATAAACGTATTTATCTCTCTATATATAGAATATATGCACCACATTCTCCCGTGCACTGCTCAGAATCTCCCTATAGGAGAAGCTGGGTTTAGGGCTGCAGGATGTATGGTTTAAAATCAGCAAATCTGGTCAAGATGATTGATGCTGGAAGGGAAAAAGAAAAGGAAATAATCTCTTTATAAAATAATAAGTGATTTAAAAACGGTCCTTTAGTGTCTGCTGCTATAGGGGGTTAGGCTGCAGAAAACAAGGAATTAGTATTTAGTGCTGCAGAAACTGCCCAGATCCGGATACAGGCACCCACAATCAATGGCAGGATTTACCCCCACCTCTGACACATTCCCGATTCCTGGAAAATGAAGCAATCTTTTTCTCTGTGTGAGGAGGAAACACAAACCAAATTCCACCCAGGACCCCAGGCACCACCACTGCTACCAGTAGGATGCTAAAATGTAGTGGCTCATCCGAGACCACCCGATACCTTGTGCTGACGCCAACCACAGTGAAATATAAAACAAATGTTAATTTTCCTCCTTTTTTTGGCAGGGAAAAGGGCGAAACTAGAGGCAAGGTTAGTGCTTGCACCAGTTCGCTCTTTGAAGCAGCTCACAGTAGGCTGAGAACAAGCATGAGCATAAAGAAAGGGGAAAAAGGTCTTGTTTTATTTCCTTTCTGGTGGCAGCAAGCCACCAGCATGGCTCAGCCACCCTGGAAAACAAACCTGCCATTCCCTCTTCCTCTCCCTGCTCCTTTTAAATCCCGGCTGTGGTTTTCCAGCCTCCCACTGGAGCTGTGATCCACGGCAGAGGAAAGCAGCTCACAGGCTCGTCCGACGGCACAACGATTTCACCAGCACCAGGTTCTCCTTCCCTGTAATCCCAAACCTCTCCCGTTGGATGAGACGCCAAGGATTTCTTCTCTTCATTAACCCCACACGAGGAGCTCTGACCATCGCAGGGAGAGAAGCAGTGGAGTTGAGGGAGGAAGAAGGGTTTTGCTGCATAAAGAGGCAGTGACTAATTCCTCGCATGTGTCTCCGAAGCTGAAATGAGGCCTTTGATGTGTCACTGAACATTATTCCCCCACCCTCTGCTTTTCCACTCCTCAACAGAAAAGATGAATCACAGCAACCATTCACCCTCTCTGAAAACCCACTTGGTTTTCTTTGCCTTTTTTGTTTGGCTTTTAAATAAACAGGAGGCTTCCACATGAGTGACAAGCACTGGAACCAACAGTGTGTGAGGAGGAGAAGCCTGCAGGAAGGGATTGGGGTTCTGCTTTCTCCACCTGCCCAACCTTCCACAAATCACCACTTTCTTGCACTTCAGTATTTACTCATGGAATGGTTTGTGTTGGAAGGGACCTTAAAGCTCCTCCAGCTCCAACCCCTGTTTCGGCCTGGCACCCCTGCCACTAGAGCAGGTTGCTCCAAGCCCCTGTGTCCAACCTGGCCTTGAACACTGCCAGGGATAAGGAAACATGTTTTGACTGGGAGGGTGACCAAGCACTTGCATGGGTTGCCCAGGAGGGTTGTGAAGTCTCCATCCCTGGAGGCATTCAGAATCTGTGTGGACACAGTCCTGGGCAACTGGCTCTGGGTTGTCCTCCTTGAGCAGGGAGACTGGACCATATGACTTCCAGAGGTCCCTTCCAACCTCAATCACACCCTGATTCTAACTTACTGTCCTGCAAACTTTTCAGTAGTGTAGGGATAGGACAAAGGGTGATGGGTTTAAACTGAAACAGGGGAAGTTCAGGTTGGAGGTAAGGAAGAAGCTCTTCCCTGTGAGGGTGCTGAGGCACTGGCACAGGGTGCCCAGAGAAGCTGTGG
>NW_009912547.1:72137-75182 GCF_000696875.1 Nestor notabilis | reverse complement strand
GTGGAAGGTGTCCCTGCCCGGGGCAGGGGTTGGAGCTGGGTGAGCTTTAAGGTCCCTCCCAACACAGACCAGGCTGGGGTTCTATGATTCTATGAAGAGTATCTTGGACCTGTAGAACGGAGAGCGACCATCTGGAGAGGGTTTCCTGAAGGACACAGCATCAAGAAGCATGAAGAAGCATCAAGGTGGAACAGGTAAAATCCAAGAGAAAGTGAAGTTCTATGAAAAGGAAAGCAGTGAGATAAGCCCAAGGGAGCTGTCACGTCAGGGGGATGAAGATGAAAGACAAACTCTGAGCCTCGAGCAAGAGGATGGTGCTGGGGATGGAGGGTTTCGCTGCAGGCCAGGCTAGTGAGGGATGGTGGGGCAGCAGGAGCTATGCTGCAAAAGGGAGAGGGAGGTGAGACCTCCTTGAGGGGTATTTCATAGAATCATGGACTCACAGAGTGGTTTGTGTTGGAAGGGAGCTTAAAACTCATTCACTTCCAACCCCTGCCACAGGCAGGGACAACTTCCACTAGGGCAGGTTGCTCCAAGCCCCTGTGTCCAACCTGGCCTTAAACACTTAAATAGCCAAAACAATATCCCCAGAGCCTGTAACCCCCCCTGGCTAGTAGGAGACCAAACGCCATGGTCTCCTGGTGTCCCTTCCCCAAATGGGATGGACATTGCAGCTGCAACACAGCACTGGGAAGCGGAGAGGAACCGCCTGAGAGGCACAAGTGAAGCTGCTTCAACTCATTATTCAAAACCATGAATTAATAATGAAATAAAAATGAAGTCATATAGGAAGATATTTCTTTAAATATCCCATTTTAGGTGTCCCCTTCTTTGTCCTAAGCATGGCTTGTAACATGTACAAAGAAAACATGAGTGCAGGTCACAGACCAGCTCTGAAAAGGACCAGCTGCTTTTTCCTGAGGAGTGAGGATGAAGCATGGCCATGATTTAGCATAACAACATCCCTCCCTACCAAGATGCCTCTCGGAGAGCAAACAAATGGTACGTGGGGAGGAGAAACATGGTTTTCAAACAAAACCCCCAGCAACACACCAAAAACAAAGCCCAGCTTTGGGGCTCAGCCCTTTCTGCAGGACCCAGATGAAGTCCCAGCACCAAGCTGGTGGCGAGCAGCCCGAGCATCCTCCTTAAAACAAAAGGTGTCGGAGGGGATCAGTGGCATGGCAGCGTTCAAATCTCCTTGCAGAGGCTAAGCTTCAATTACAAACACATGCGTTCCCTCATGCAGCTTAACGGGGGGTTGTGCTTACCCTGAAATCCGCCCGGGACACTTGTAGGATGCAGGGAGCAGCCATCCCGTCCCCCGGAGCAGCCCCTATGGGCTAAGAAAGTGCTGCGGAGCCGTGAAATCCCTACTTTACCTGCGGTGATTCTGCACCGCTGCTGGGTTCAGCCCTGTTGCCACAGTAACACTTTGTGGTGTAGCCGAGATCACTGATTATGAAACTAGGGGAAAAAATAAAACAATCAGAGGCTGCTAATGAGGAGATACTCCAGGTCTCGGAAAGCTCCATCTTAATGCCGTAGGATTCCGGGCGCAGGGAAAAGCAAGGCGCCAGAAGCAGCGCCTGGGTCAGCATCGGCGGCTGCCACCAGCAGCTTTTTGGGTGTTTCAGTATGTGGGTCTGAGAATTCAGCTTGTAAATTCCCTGTAAATCCAGCTTGTTTTCCTTCCCTTGGAACAAATGTGCAAGACTCGGTGGAACAGTCTTTACTCTTTACATACATTTGCATGTATTAAGCCGGGAAAACAAGGGTTGAGGGTGATGGTGATAGCCAGAGAGGGGCCAGGGATGCATTCCCTGCATCTCACATTAACTGTGTGTCTGTTGCACTTTTCCAGAGGAAGAAAAACCAGGATCACAGTTGTACCAGTGGCTGCAAGGGTCTAAAAACCAGGTTTGCAAAGGAAGGGAGCAGGAGCTGAAAGCATTTTCTTCTCTGGCTTTTATTCGAGTGCCAAAAGCATCTTGAGGCACGTCTTCTGCTGAAGGCTTCAAGCTGAAAAGTCTGACTGGGAGCAGTTACGCTGCCAGACACAGACAGTTTTCAACACGATCTACAAATAAGATACCAGAATGTATTTCCAGGTGAAAGGAAGACAGCCTGACAGGTATCCATGGAGTCACAAACCCTGAGAGACGCTGCTTTAGGAAGTCAGCTCCTCAAAACACCTTAATTTTAACCTTCTCACTGGATGATGAATCTACAAAGAAGATGAAACAGTGCTAAAAAGCAGGGCCGAGGACCAACACCGAGTTAATAGTTTATAATAGTCATTAATGCCATGAGAGGCTCTGCATTTCTCCATCATCCAGGGCACCTCCAGGGAGATGCTTAGAGCAGCTCCAGTGCCTAAAGGAGCTACAGGAAACCTGGAGAGAGGCACAGGCTCCTTTCTGCTGGGATATTTATGTTCCCAGTGAAGTTCCTGCTCACATCAGCATCTTGAAAAGCTTCCACCCCTCCTCGCAGCCTCAATCCCAGCTGCTCTTACCTGCAGTCCCTGTAATTGGCAATCATTTCCCTAATTGCTCACAAAAGCAGATGTTCTCTCTGTGGTCACATTGAACCAGCTTATACTGCACCAGAGACACAAGCACACAGCATTGAAGTGCTAATTCCTGTAAATAAGCCCATTAAAAGGTTAAAAATAATGCCTCCAACTACACCATCAATGGCAGCTGAATCCCACTGCTTTTATTATGTTGTTATATGTAACGTGGCAATCCCTGTCTGCTCTGCATAAGGATGCCCTTGTGCTTGACCAGTTGCTCTTATACGTGGTCATCCACTAGCCCCATCCTATGTCCTAGCATAGGAGATCCACATATGACCTCCTAGCACAGGAGATGAGCCCTTTGCATGGTTTCCAGCTAATCAATCATGTTCACAGGTGATTTAACAGTACACCTAACAGTGTAACCTATTATAAACCTAATATCATAAAGCTATTATGTATTTTATATATATATATATGTTTTGTTATAAACCTATCATAAACCTAATATCATGCTATAAATC
>NW_009912547.1:47419-72113 GCF_000696875.1 Nestor notabilis | reverse complement strand
GAAACAATCCTGGTCTTAAACCACAGGGCAGGTACAAGCCCCTGCAGATACCAACACAAAACGCAATGCTCAAAAATCCCTATAATTAAAATGCAGTTTCTTACCCTTAAAGTGATTGAACAACAGCCTGGGACAACTAACTTTTCCCCTCCCATGTTATTCACAATTCATTCTCTATTTTAACCTCCCCAACAAAAGGCTGAACTCAACTGTATTATTGTCAGCGAGGGCTTTTATCACCAGCCTTCGGAGCGGTCAAGGCATGGGAGAGAACAATGAGTCTCACAGGAGAATAAATACAGTCTAAACAAAAATACCCTGTTGCTAAGGTTTAAAACAGCCTTTTTTTGGGCACAGACGGGTAGCTGGGAATCCTGGTGCCTCCCTATAGGAAAAAACAGGGGAGAAGTAGGACTTGGATAAGGGAAAAGAACCCAACATTCAGCCCCGTTGTGGTTTTCCCTCCAGGATGGCATTTAGAATATGAGTTTCAGGTAGTGGACTTTAAACCAAAGCCAACAGCTGGAGCATGCTGCTGTCTGCCCATGTATTGCTCCAACCTGGGCTTCATGTCTTGCTCCAGCAAGGACAGGAGGTGAACCAGGACTGCAGAACTCCGTGGTGAAACCTCGAGGTCACTGCTGATGGCTGAGGTGTTCACAAGGTTGATACCTGCTGGGAATGATGCGTGCTGCAGGGCTGGGTGGTGCCATTGTCAGCATGGCAAAGAGGGAAGCTGAAGCTGGAGCTCTGCCACAGCAAAGAGGTCCATGGAGGTGCTGGCCACCTCGCATGTACTGCCATAGTGCAGATGCTGGGGATGTCCAGCTGGGATGTCCTCTGAAGAAAAGCCTCATCCCAAACTGCAATGATTTCTCTTGTAAAATCAACCCCAAAAGCAACTGTAGAGCACTGTGTGGTTTCTACAGCCTTAGCCAAGGGAGCGGGACCTGATTTTGGGGTTTGGTAGAGAAAGGCTTTTTCCTAGCGCTGGCATGGAAAGGAGATGGGTTTGGCCGTGGTGTCCTCCCCGCTAAACACAGCCACCAGCTTTGCAGCGAGGGTCTCCAACAGCAAAGTGGCTCTGGGATCAAAAGCAAACACAAGGCCAGGGAAGTTGATGGCTGAGAGCCCTGGCAAGGTGCTGCAGGGCAGAAGGGGACAACAGAGCCATGGTGGTCCAGAGAGCCACAAGCCTCCAACCCATCTTCCTCCCCTCTAGATGGAGCTCCAGGAGAAGCCTGAGGTCCCACTCCAAAGAGAAGGTGGACACATCCCAGCACCTCCAAGCATCACCTCCTGGCCTGCAGCTTGGATGAGCTTGCAAAGGCATGAAAACCAACGACTGCTGCGAGGGCTGGAGCAGCTCTGCTCTGGAGCCAGGCTGAGAGAGCTGGGCTGGGGCAGCTGGAGAAGAGAAGGCTCCTGAAGGGGACACCTTAGAGCAGCTCCAGTGCCTTTAGGCACAAGAAAGCTTGGTTTGGGCTGAAGGGACCTTAAAGCTCCTCCATTCCCAACCCCTGCCACAGGCAGGGAAACCTTCCCCTACAGCAGGGTGCCTCAACACCCCGCCTGTGTCCAACCTGGCCTTGAACACTGCCAGGGATGGGGCAGCCACAGCTTCTCTGGGCACCCTGTGCCAGCGCCTCAGCACCCTCACAGGGAAGAGCTTCTGCCCAAGAGCTCATCTCAGTCTCCCCTCCGGCAGGTTCAAGCCATTCCCCTTGGCCTGTCCCTCCATCCCTTGTCCAAAGCCCCTCTCCAGGTCTCCTGGAGCCCCTTTAGGCCCTGGAGCTGCTCTAAGGTGTCCACTTTTGCCCATTTAATGTGCAAAGAAAAAGCACAACGGGAATTTCAAGTTTCTTTGAATACAGCAGCCTGGATGTGTATGAAAGAGAAAACAGAGTCAAGGTAATGCTGGAATTCAGCTTTATGGCCCATTCTGGACGTTTTTTCCCCAATAAACAAGGTCTTACATATCACCTCATGTCACTTACATTTTAGTGGCATCCAAACAAACACTAAAAGGCTACAACAGAGCTCACATCCCCCTCTATGAGGCAGCTTGGCCAAAGAGCCACTGAAATGATGCTGTATTAACTCCATTTCAAACCTATCCAGAACAGTGGAGAACTCAGACTGAACATCTGAATTTCAATAGCACTGCAGTGGATAGCAACCGAGACGTCCCCATCTTTGACAGTCTTTGCTGTCCCCAGGCTTTTCAAAAGGCTTTCAAAAGCAGCTTTCCTACAAAAACACCCATTTCCATCACGCCCTGGCTACAGCATAATACACAGAAGGCTCCTCAGTATTGCTGTTAAATAGGAGACCCCCCAACCCAGGCATTAAATGGTACAGGAGCTCACACACAACAACAGAGAGGCTTTCTGTAGCTTGTTGCTGCACAAACACAAGACAAAGTCTGTTGCTGAAGATCAAGACTGTGTTTGGAGGCGCAGTGGCCCAGCCTAAACCTCATCCATTTTCACAGCATCATGGCATGGTTTGGGTGAGGAAGGGGCCTTCAAAACCCTCTAGTGTAACCCCACGGGCAGGGACACCTTCCACTAGAGCAGGTTGCTCCAAGCCCCTGTGTCCAACCTGGCCTTGAACACTGCCAGGGATGGGGCAGCCACAGCTTCTCTGGGCACCCTGTGCCAGCACCTCAGCAGTCTTAACAGGGAACGTTTCCATAACCAAAGGCAGGGATGTACCAAACAGGAGAGAGAAAAGTAGAAGATGTCATTCTGGGAGATGTGCATGTGTTGGAAACAGTCCTACAGGAGGAATAGGGGCAACATCTAATATATACACAAAGCAAGAGGATGTTATGAGCAGCCAGTTGATTACAGGGTCATTTTTAGTCATTTCTACCTCAGTAATAGCCTCGGGTTAGGACACTGTTTCCAAAAGCACTGTCTCCAGATAATTTCAGTAACTAGACATCATTCCAGAAGTGCTTAACATAAAAGCATACAGCATGATGGAGCACTTGCAATTGGCCTCCAACCAGACTCTGCTCCCTGTGGTTCTACAGGCATCCTATGGGTGCTGGATGTGATGTAGCTGCCTTGAAAAATCAAGTTCTCTGGATGTTATGGGATCTCCTTATATCCCTGGTGCTCCAACGCATAGATGCTTGCATGGTTATAAGGCTGGAAGGTGACTCCTTCCCATCTTTGACTCTGTTGTAGAGAATGAGCTATAGGAAAGGCAGATTTGAATTGACCATGTCCCATCTCCAACACTGGACGTGAAGGCCACGGACACAGCTCAGCCTCTAAAGCACATTTTGCACCATTTGGAAAGACACCCTGGAAAGGGAGAGAGCAGCCAGAAGCTGGGAAGGGGAAGCCCTTCCTCTTTCCTGGTGGCCTGTCTCAGCAGCAGAAGGGCATTTTAGATGTGGGATGTTCTCAAACCAACTGGAGGAACCAGTTATAAATGGCAGATGCGGAGATACTTATTAAGAGTCAAACGAGGAACATCAGCAGTGGGTGATTTGTAATCCTTGCTGGTGTGGACTGGAATTAAAACTAATGAGGTAGAAATGAGTGGCCGGCCACTCCAACTCGTGTCCCAGCATGCCTCTGATGATGAGATTTATGCATAGACAGGATTAAACCAATGGCATCTTCCCCCAGAGCTATTTGGGCATGGAGATGAAGACCCACAAAAAACATCCTGCAAGATCTGACACGGTGTCACTGCCTGGTTTATATCCCCACCACTGCTTCTCCCTGCTTTGTCCTGCACATGGGTCCAGCAATCCCAAACACAGGCTGGATGGATTGAGAAGAGCCCTGAGTGAAAGACTTGCGGGTGCTGGGTGAGGAGAAGCTCCCCAGGACCCTGCTTCAGTGTGTGCTTGAGCCCAGAACCCCCCCGTGTGCTGGGTGCACCCCCAGAGCGTGAGCAGCAGCTCAGGGAGGGGATCCTGCCCCTCTGCTGTGCTCTGGGGAGACCCCCCCTGCAGCCCTGATCCAGCTCTGGGGAACAGCACAAGAGGGATGTGAACAACGTGAACCAGCTCTTCAAGAGGTCCTGCTGGCTGTATCTGCACAACAAAGGCATCCATCAGCGAGTGATGCTCAGCCCCTTGAAGCAACCCCACTGCTTAGGATCATCCTACCTGGAGCAAGCTCTGTCCCAGCACCATCCCTGGCTTGTCCCTGGGTCCCACAGGGTCCTCATGGCCCAACAGCATCTTCCCATAGGGCATTTTTTGCTTCTTTTCCATTTCAAAAGACCTGAGATATTACAAGAGCTGTGATGCAGCACACCAAAACTGGGGGTCTAACAGCTTGGGAGGGGAAAAGATGAGTCCCACAAGCACAGGAGCATATGGGGACATTTAATTCCACAAGCCCTGCAGTACATGGAGGACTTGGTGGGGCAGAAGGGAAATCTGGCACCTCTTGTTCACACCAAGTAGGTCCCTGGAGCAAAGTATTCCCTGAATCACATCTCCAGTACAAGGATCTGTTTGATTTCCATGATGGGGAGCCAGGGAGCCAGCCTGGAAGCAGGTGACAAGCTGGGCAGCCAAGGGCAATGAGGTGTCCTGAGTCCTTTTGGTCTCTGCCATCATCTACATCCTTCCTCACTGCACTGAAGCTTTGCCTTCAGGGAGCCAGCTATTGTTTCCAGCATGCAGGAATAATGACACCCCCTTTCTGTGTCTTGCTGTGTACCCACCTTCCGTCTCCCAGCCCAGGGGAGTTGACATTCAGGTTCTTTCCACCCATTTTATAGAGGAAACCAGTGCAAGGATCAAAGGAGGCTCCTGGGTGGCAAGCATCTGATGGGAAAGGGCAGGAACCAGAGAGGTGGCAGCAAGGAGATGTGTTAACAGGTACAAGCGAGCAAACGGAGGGGTCACTGCAGCCTCTGGCCATGTAACCTGAGTGACTGCAGAAGATGATGGGAAGCAGAGGAGGGAGAGAAATAAAGACCCATGTCTGGATTGATGGAAGAACGGGCTGGCAAAATAAAAGGGTGAGTTCCTCCTTCTGCTTCTACTCAGAGTCATTGCACTGGAGCATCCTCAAATAACCCTCATGTTTTACTGGAAGAGGAGAATTTGATTTAAAGTCTTCCCCTGGAAATACTTTGGTTGCACGAGCTGAGAGAAGCTCCACCTGGGAAATGGAACAACCACGATGAGGAGCTAAGACCCTGGTGAGCCAAGCCCCAGCATTCCCACATAACTCACTAACACAAGTGGCCTTTTTCCTTCCTTTTCCTCAGCAAGACTTCAAAATGAAAAGCATCTCCAGCATTTGGCTATCCCATGCCCAGCAGCAGGGGGCTTGGAACTAGATGACCTTAAGGTCCTTTCCAACCTTAACTATTCTATGGTTCTATCTGTGGGTTGGGTGGAAGTAGAACTAAAGGTTTCCAACACAACTCACCCTCCCCATGCATCCATCTATCTCCCGTGTGGGTTTTGGAGCAAAATCTGTATTAAGGAAGACAGAAGTGGATTTTTTCATTCATTTTATGGATCCTTTGTAGTGCTCTGGTCCTCAGTGCTCTTTAGCAGCTCTGGAAGGACAGGTCCCAGCCTGCTGCTTGCTTGTATTCCCAAAGGGAGAGAAGAACTCTCCGAGGGATTTGCATTGCTCGCTCACGGATGTTCAAAGCTGTCTCTTAACCTCAGGCTGTGCCATCTCAGCTCTTTCCAAGCAGGACTCTTCATGTAATCATGATGGCCTCAAGTTGGTTACAGGCAGGTCCAGGCTATATTTAACATGGCATCTCATTGCCAACACTCTACCTTCCAGAGTCCTCCTAGCTCCTCCTTGAGTAATTAGTAGCCTGTCAATGGGGAGAGGAGGAATGAGGAATTTCAGCCCATCACTGCTGTCTTTTCCCACTGTTGCCAAACCCTTGGCCATTCCCAGCAGCTGTACTTTGTCACCCTATTGGAAAACACAAAGTTACCAAAGAAAACTGAGATCCTTCTTTTTGCATGTCACAGGGATTAAGCTGCTTCCAAAGATGAGATCCAAGGTCGCCCATAGGAGCTGGAGCCAACAAATAGCCCCATGACTGGTTCATAATCCCTGCAAAATGAGACCAGTATATTGGGATAATGTCCAGAAAGGTGAAACTCTGCTATATATTATTGCAGAAGTTCCTCTTGGGGATTAAAGACATCACCCCTTGCTGCTGCTGCTGCTGAAGAAAGTGTTAATCCCAAGCTCCATGATCTTCCCCATCCCAAATGCAGCACACCAAAACACACAAGAGCTCCTGGCACGAGCTCTTGTCCGACTGACCCAGTTTTCTTTAAAAAACTGGGTGAATAAGGACAAAACCACCTTATTTTCTTTGAGAAAAACAATTCACATGAAGCAAGGCCCAATTCCAGCATCACTCTCCACACATGAGCCCCTCCTGCTCTATTTAGGGAAGTGCTGTGGCGAGTGTTGCTCCGGGGGGATGGCATTATCCACAGCGTAAAAGCTGAAAATGACACAGCCCTGCAAAACCTGGGATAAATTCACCCTCTAAGCAAAGGGGTTACCAAGCTTTTATCTTCTCTGCATTGTTAATTCACACTGAAGTGGAATAATTAGACGATACAGGGCTATACGAGGCACTATAGGAAAGCCCTGCCTTAGCAAGTCAATTGTATCTGTAATGCCCATGCTGGCATTATATGTGTCTACTGATTTGGAAAGTTGCTTCTGATTTCACACTTATAGCATCCCAGCCTGGTTTGTGTTGGAAGAGACCTTAAAGCTCCTCCAGTTCCAGCTCCCTGCCACGGGCAGGGACGCCTCACACTAAACCATGTCACCCAAGACTCCATCCAACCTGGCCCTGACCACTGCTGAGGTGAAAGACAGACAGTAACTCATTCCATACAAGCACATTTATGATTTTTATCCATTTACCACCACCTAATATTATGGCAAAGGGAATTAATTGTGAACTTTGGACTGGGAAAGCAAAATGACTTCACAAAAGGCTGGTGAGCAAATGCTTCAGCTGCATTTTCTTGCCCTTTCTCCACTCCAGACACCCAAGTCTCAGGACACAGATGATTTCCACTTCTCTGCAGAGGTTCTGCCATGGTATTAAAGAAAGCTCAATGAAGGGAACAATAAGCACCAAGAAGTGTCTAAAATTAGCAGTTTACAAAACAATCTGAGTTTATAATACCTCGAGTACAATAAAAGCAAGGAGCAAGCAGGCCACTTACTTGCAAGTTGCAGGGTAAGAGGAAACCTTGACCTAAACTGTCATCAGGGGAAATGAAGTCCATCTCCATTGTGTGGCAGTTTTGATACTAAACTGAAATAACCTTCATGAAGTTACCATTATGCTGCTAAGAATTAGCTAAATTGAAGCAACACACCCAAACCACGCTGCCTTGCCCAGTGTGAGCACAGCCACCAGTTGCTTCATCCTTTTAGGCCAAGTTTTACATTCCAGTTCATGTGCCAATGGTTTTCCCTTTGTAAACCCTCGCTCCTCACACAGGAGACCAGGAAAGGGATGGGTTGATTTCCATGTGATCATCAGTTCTAACCTCATTTTGGGTCTCAAGTGGTAGGAAAGGTGCAGCTCCTGGGGTGTAGGATGCCAGAGATGGACATAGGGAGTGCTGGTGATGAGAAGTTCAAGGGTCTGTAGGGACAAGACAAGGGGAATGGCTTGAACCTGCCAGAGGGGAGATTGAGATGAGCTCTTGGGCAGAAGCTCTTCCCTGTGAGGGTGCTGAGGCGCTGGCACAGGGTGCCCAGAGAAGCTGTGGCTGCCCCATCCCTGGCAGTGTTCAAGGCCAGGTTGGACACAGGGGCTTGGAGCAACCTGCTCTAGTGGAAGGTGTCCCTGCCCGGGGCAGGGGTTGGAGCTGGAGGAGCTTTAAGGTCCCTTCCAACCCAAACCAGGCTGGGACTCTATGACAAGCTCACTATCTGTGGTTCAACTTCTCACACTTGAAATGACAGTCTTATAGCACAGAACCATATAAAGATAGACATCAGAGTTCACATGGCTTCAAAAATAAACCTGTGTAAACTGTGTTTATACACACCAGAGTTTCAAGAACAAATACAACCATGGAGCCAACTGCAGAGAGCTGCTGATAGTCCTTAGAGATGTAATGAGTGATCTTTCTTCTGCTGGGGATAAAATACAAGGTTTCCTTGTGCAGGTTTCCCACATGAGCCCTGCTAGGGCTGTTGAATGCCCAAAACCCAGCATCCCACTGCTTGACCACACCACAGACCCAAGATATCGTTGCTCCTTTATCCAGTGCTCTACAGTCCTCACATTCCCTTCTCCAACTATCTCTGTCCCAAGAACAATCTTCACATTTAGCACTAAACCAACCTTTAATCCATCTTCTTCCTATCTGCACAGTTTACTCTCTCATCTTTTCCCTCCATCTCCTCCATCATGTCATTTCTGGCTTGGCTGCAAGCCATCAGCCTCATAGTTCAGTGTCATGAGCAACTTCAAAGGGTTTTCTCAACACCAACCTGCGTGATGAGCAAAGGAAGAAGAGAGAGGAAATGAAACATTCACGGCCACCTATGTTGTGCCCTGATTTCTTACCCATTTTTAGGGCTCTGTAACACAAAGCAAAGAGGAAACAGGATTTCTTGAGGGTAGAAGCAAAGAAAAAGCTATTCAAATCTCAGCCCTCAGTCATCAAGCTCTGGAGCTGACACCCTACTGACATAAGACTGTTGGGAGATGCCTCGAGTGCGGCTTCAGGAGAGCTGAAGAGCAATCATTGCTGAGATGATCACATCTTCCTCCATACAGAAACAGTCAGAGCAGGGCTAAAATGTCCTTTTTAATTAAAATATCCTGGAATAGCAGAATCACAGCCCAGAAAAACAGGAACCCCCACAGCAAATGGCCAATCCCTAACACCAGCAGCCTCCCAGCAGCCCACCAGCTCCCTTCCCACTGCTCAGCAGTAGGAAATGAAAACCAGATGAACCGGACAGGGAAGAGACTGATTAGCTCATCCCGTCCTACCCACCAAGCAGCAAACGACTGTTCCCTACAAGAAACTTCCAAAATTATTCCATCCAGTCTCACTTATGGAGTTTCCACCTCTTCTCTGGGGATATTCTTCCTCCCCACATCTCGCTGCCAGGAAGCTTTTCCTACGAAGACTTTCCTTTTGAGAATGCCTCCATCTCATTGATGAAGTCCACTAATTAAACACATTCATGCCAAAAAAAAAAGGAATTATAATTTAGGAATAGATTAGTTAATTTTCCTTTTATCTTCTACGGAAAAGCCCAACATGTCAAAGTGAGCCGGAGCCTCTCTGAAATCTTCTGCTTTTAAATTGGTCCCACTGCTCATAATTACATCTCCTCTCCATCCATGCAAGTTACTTTGCTTTTCTTCCCCCTCCTCCTCCTTTTTTGGGAAGGAAGGCAGAGAAAGAAATGAGGAAGGGTGGGACACAGGCAGAGGAGAGGGACCCATCCCATCACACCAGTTGAATTGCTTGCAATGCTCCCCAGGCATACGGAAATGCAGGTTACGATACCAGCTTTGCCTGATGAATATTCCCAACCTCATTTTGGGATCTGGGTTTCATAGAACCATAAGACCTTAAGATCATCTAGATCCAACCCCCTGCCATGGGCAGGGACTCCTCACACTAAACCATGGATTACCCAAGGATTGCTTTCTCTACAGCAGGCAATAGCTTCCACCTCACACAAACACCAAGGAAGAGAAAGGCTGACTCCTGGTCAACCTGCAGGCACAGCCTGGAAAAAGAAGGACCAAGGTCTGAAATGCTGCTCCAAAAACATACCATCTTTTCACCAAGATTGGAATGGCTGCCAGAAATAAATGAACCCCCAAATATCCATCAGGATGGTGGTTATGGCACACAGTGGTAAAGGGCATCACAAACACAACGGTTTTGACTGAAAACATCCCAAAGGAAGCCTCAACTGGAGATCTCAACTCCAATCAGCCAGTGCCTTTCCCCAGCAATGTCCAATAGAGGATTTTACACCCACAGCTCCCTGTCTGGTGCCTGCTTTTGGGAATAGCTGTTCTAATTCACAAAAAAGGTGGTGATTTTGGGGCTTAACATAATGGTTCTTCTCACACTTTAACAAATAATTGCCCATTTGATCTAAGAGCCCTTCTGCTGCTTCAGGGTCCTGCCTCTGAGCTGCTCAACCAGCATGAAAGTAAATCACAGAATCCCAGCCTGGTTTGGGTTTGAACGGACCTTAAAGCTCATCCAGTCCCAACCCCTGCCACGGGCAGGGACACCTTCCACTAGAGCAGGTTGCTCCAAGCCCCTGTGTCCAACCTGGCCTTGAACACTGCCAGGGATGGGGCAGCCACAGCTTCTCTGGGCACCCTGTGCCAGCGCCTCAGCACCCTCACAGGGAAGAGCTTCTGCCCAAGAGCTCATCTCAGTCTCCCCTCGGGCAGGTTAAATGACAATTAATACTCAATACTTTCAGCCCAAATCACTCTGTGATTCTGATATTACAAGGCTGTTCCCACCACACGAGTGTTCTTGCTGCCTCCTGTATCACTGCAGCTGGTGTCCACTGCAGCTCAACTTCAAGTTTCAAAGGTGTGCACTCATGTTGAGGAGTTCTGCTGGCGCCTGTCTTCATTCCTTCTTGTTCAACACGTTTAACCATGTATGTAAGTCCTTTCAGTGCTTCACCAAACAAAACCACTTTGCTATACAAGGGTCTGGAAGCCAAAGGGAGGGTTTTTGTGCCCCAGGTAGGAATCCCACTGAGAGGGATGGGAGGGAAGCTCGCACTGCAGAGGGACTATCTGCTTGCATTAGCAGCAAGGTTTATTTCCCACCCTTGTAGAGCATGGTCTAACATTTAAAAGGATTCAGCTGACTTCAGTGTATCCACATCTCCCTTTATTTTCCTGATCGCTGCTCCTGGACGGGAAATACGGGAACATCCAAATAGCAGCGACTGAGCAGAGAGCCAGGAACCACTGCAGACTCTGGCCTGGGGCCAGCTTTGGGCTTTTTTGCTTAATAGGTAACTTATAGAGAGCTAAAAGGCTAAATATGTTTTCTAAATGCTCATTAGAGGTCTAAAAGAAAGCAGTCTGGGAAGTAGGAAATGCAAATCCAAAGGGAAAGACGGAGCAGGGGCAGGCAGCCTGCCCTTCCTTTGCTGCACGTCTCCCTTTCTTGGCTGTGAGGAGCAGCAAGGAAGTGATTATAAAGCATTTATTTGCAAAATCACAGCCAATAAATCCAACAGCAACACCACCTTCCCTCCCATCGCTTGTTCCTTGGTGGGGGGGGGATTAAGAAGAGGTGAAAGTCCAACAAGCAGGAACATGGATGCAGTTCTCCTTCCAGAAGCTTTTCGTGAGGCATTCAAGCCCATTCTGTGCAATATTCACCCCAGCTCTGGGCACGATGTTTTAAAGCCCTATATAATAAAAAGCCCTAGAAAGGTTCTGATGGTTGTGATATGAAAAGCTCTGAGACGGTTAAAAGAAAGGGACTTGGCTATTGAGTGAGGAAATGAGTAAGGGAGAGGGTTAGAGACAATCAAACGGTACAGAAAAAGCCATTTAAATCCTCCTCCCCTTTCCTGGATGCAAATTCCATCCCAAGAAAACCCTAGGAAGCGAATGTGACTGCTTTGAAAATCGCTGAGGTCAAAAGCATGACAGAAGAAAGGAAAAGGGATTAAACAAAGGGATGATGGAATCTACAGAGCGATAATTCGAACCTTGGAGGTATAAATAGCTACACTGCAGGGCTCAAGTCAACCACTAATTCACAGCACAGGCAGGAGGGGGGACGCAGATCCCCATCCCCACAAGCAGATTCATCCTGAATGGCTCATTTTTGCATTGCTGACACCCTCCTTTGAAGTACCAGAGCTGGTACCACCTCCCAAAAGGCACTGGGGAGCTTGAAAATTGCAGAGATGGGCCCTGTGGAGGCTTGTTCAGGGCTGTGATGGCCTGTGCAGTCCTTTTGGGGGTCCTCTGTGCAAAGAAAAGAGGACATGGCTCTAAGCCATAGGGACAAAGGATGATCAAAGCATCATGTTTGCCAGGAAGGGAGGCAGGATTCGGGTGATGGCTCACATTTCACAGTGTTTTTTACAAGACCTCAACTGCAGATAAACACTTACTGGGATATTCAAATACATCTGAGCACTTAAATCACTCCAGTGGCTTTGTAAATCCCCCTAGAAATACTCTCAAGGACAGTGTGTACAGTGATGCTGAGATAAGGGGAGCAGCAAGACAATCAGCTGGTGGAGATGGTGGCTTTGAGAACACGTCACCCAACCACACCTCCAGTCTTCCCCCTTGATTCATCTTGATCCATCTTGATCCATGTGAAGAAGGTGATGACAATGATGGAAAGGAACTTTATGGGTGTTTCTCCAGTCCCTGACTACATCCTCTCTCCTTTGACATTGATTTTAGGGGAAGAAATTGCTTCACTCCTTACCACATCGCTAATTTATATCCAAGAACACATCAGACTTTGTTTAGCCAACAACTTTCTTCAACCACCATCTAATCCACTAGACACCTTCCACTAGAGCAGGTTGCTCCAAGTCCCTGTGTCCAACCTGGCCCTGGGCATTTCCAGGGATGTGTGGATGAAATATTCGAATAGGAAAGGCTGAAGGACAGAGCACAGATGGTAAAAGGTATCTGCTTTACCAGCAAGACATAAACCACTGAGGAAGAGCTTTCCCCCCTGCTAACACTCCAAATGAAGGGCTGCTTCCATTAGATGACAAAGCAGGGATGCTCAAAGCACAATATGTGGACCAAAGGTGATCCTGAGCATCCTGGTGCCCATCTGCATGGCATCACTAATCCAGCATTTTCAACCAAGCACTTGCTAAAGATTAATCGTTGTGTTCAGCAGCTGACAGCCATTCAACAAGCACAGAAAGAGCCACTTCAAAAACAATGGAAACTCTTAAACACCTGCCTGAGGGATGAAAAAAGAAGTCTCTCACAGATAGTATCTTCCTTTATTAAAGGGCAAATAAAATTGAACCAGGGGGTAGATGTTTTAAAGCAGTTAATGCAGAGGAGAAAGTGGGTTGTCATCCAACAGCTCACTAAAACATCTTCCCAAATGATACATTTCAGGCTCTGCTCAAAGCACATAAAAATAAAGAAAGAGCAATTAAATAGGTTTTGATCCAGCCTCTGGCTGGTGCTCAGGGAAAGGACTGAACAGATTCACCTCAGAGGAACAGGGGAAGCAGCACTAAGAGAATGTGGCAGCATCTCCCAGCAAAGCTCATCTTCTAGTGAGCAACTGGCTCAGAACCAGGGGCACAGTGGGCTTCCCAGTTTGCTTTTGTGCCTCTGGGTACCTGTTATGTCCCCATTGCTGGAAAGGGCCAGAGAAGGGTACAGAGCTGGAGCAGGGCCTGGAGCACAAGTGTGATGGGGAAGGGTTGAGGGACCTGGGGGGTTTAGTGTGGAGAAGAGAAGGCTCAGGGGGGACCTGATCGCTCTCTGCAACTGCCTGACAGGAGGATGGAGCCAGGAGGGGGCTGGTCTCTGCTCCCAAGGAACAAGGGATGGGACAAGAGGAAGCGGCCTCAAGGTGCCCAAGGGCAGGTTTAGCTGGAGCTGAGGAACAATTCCTTGCCCAGAGGGTGCTCAGGCATTGGAACAGGCTGCCCAGGGCAGGGCTGGAGGCACCGTCGCTGCAAGTGTTCACAGCCCGGGTAGACGAGGCCTCAGTGCCAGGGGTTAGTGGTGGCCTTGGCACTGCTGGGGTTTTTTTAAAGGTCTTGCCCAACCTGGTTGATTCTATGATCCTATGATTTGAGGGTGGCTTCCACGCTGCTGACAGCACCCAAGCCAGGCTGGGTGCAGTGGGAGCTGTGGATCCTCACCACCACCCAACAGGCTGCACTGGCAGCTGAAGAGTAGAAAACTCATTTCCTGCAAGCTGTCATTTGGGGAAACAAACCTTCGCTGCACACAACGTGTATCCGAGCCCTCCAGCAGCAGACCTGAGCCTCTGACAGCTCTGAAGGAGCAGTGACCCATGGCAACTGGAGTTTCACCATGGTTTCTGACTCTAACTGGTGTCTGTGAGGGGACATCTGGTCCAGCAATAGGAGGAGAATCCCTGTCCCCTCCCCTGCACCTTCGTTTGAAGATGCAGACTTGGAAGAAAACATCCAGCCAATACCACCACTCCCAGTGCAGCCCTCCATGAGGATGCCCACATGCAGGAGCCATTCCCTTTGTACAAGGAGACCCATGGAGAAGACGAAGGGTGATGGGCACAAGTTACTCCTGGGGAGATTCCAACTGGGCACAGGAGGAAACTGTTTCACACTGAGAACAACCAGCCACTGGAATAATCTCCCCAGGGAAGTGGTGACTCCCCAGCCTGGACACTGTTAAGACTGGGCTGGACACAGTGCTGGGACATCTAGTGTAGGTCATGCTGTGCCTGGAAAGCTTGGAGCAGATGATCCTTGAGGTCCCTTCAACCTGGGATTCTGTGATTCCTGGTGTTCCTGACTTGCACGTCCTGGTTTGGGGAAGCACTGAAGGGCAGAGCTCCAGCCCTTCCAGATAATTTGCTTAACTCCTTCCCCCAGGTCCTTCAAGCTCCCACCATTCCTGGTCATGATGTCCCACCATCCACCTCACCACATCTCTAACTTAGAGTCCATCTTTGAGGTGAAGGAAGCGAGATGATGGGCATCCCAGCAAGCGCTTGCTCAACACCCATCTCTTCTTAGAATCATGGTATCAACTGGGTTGGAAAAGACCTTTAAGATGAAGTCCAACCTTTACCCCAGCACTGCCAAGGCCACCACTAACCCATGGCACTGAGGTCCTCGTCTACATGGTTTTGAACACTTCCAGGGACACTGATTCCACCACCTCCTGCCTAATCTCTGGGTTGTTGCCCTCTCCTGCTCCTCAATGTTTCTCTACAAGGAGGAACTCTGCACACAGTGACATGCAATAACTAAACCCAAATGCCCTGCAGCTGCAGACACCTTCTTGCTCAGTCACACTGGAACCTCACAAGCTCAGATGTCAGTTTAGATGCTGTCATATCCACTTGTTTTGGGGGGGACAACAGCATTTCATCCTCACACTCGGTTTGTCTCCAACACAAAGCTTTTGGCAAAAACTAAGGTGCTGCTTTCATTGTTTAAGGACCAGTTCTAGCTGAGTTCATAACCTACAAACTTCCTCTAGACCTACAGCAGTTTGATCTTATACTTCCTCAAAGCTCAGACCAAGGTAAGACCTGAGGTTGCCCAGAACATCTGCTGAGCAAGGGGCAGTCAAGCCATAACGTTACCAGCAAAGCACCTTGCAGTGAGCAAAGGCAAGAGCCATGCAGGAGTAAAATGCAGCTTTCTTGGAGACTCCATCTGTATTTGAAGTACTTCACTTTAAAAGGCCTTTTCTCTCCCTCCAGCTCTTCAAAGAGCATCCTGACCTTCCTGAATCACTCATCAGGGCACATGCAATGCATCAAATGGAAGGAGAATCTGGCCAAGCTGCAATGTCTGCTCACACACAGCCCCCATCCCCACAATTGCTCTCTGCAGCAGCAAAAGCATAGGGATTAAAGTGTTTGTGTCCCCAAATAGCATCTGCTTTAGCTGGTACAGCACGCTCCTCAGCACACCAGAGCCAACAGACACCGGGCAGAGCCCACTAACAAAGAGGAGGGAGAGAAAGGGAATATGTCTTGGAGAACACATCAACCTTGATAGGTATCTATAAAAGCCATTCATAAAGCAAGTTCGGGGATTAAATTCCCTGTCGCTGAGCAATAGTCAACCAAAAGCTGGTTTCCCTCTACACCCATCCTCCTCCTTGCGCCCCAGATACCACTTCCACATTCCCCAAGGAATAATTTACCTCCTTCTGCAGCGAACACATCCCTCAGCTCCGCGGGTACCAACTCTCCTCTCGAAGTGCTGTTGCATTTGGATGAAGCTCAGAACCAACTGGTTGAGCTCTAAGGACCAGTAACACATTTTGTCTCAGAGCTGGAGGATTTACGCATCAGAAGCTCCTCTGCTTCTCCCCAACTGCAGCAGTTTACCTGCTACCAGATACCACTTCCCATAAGCACCTACCTTAGACCAGCACAGATAAAGCACCTTGTGAACACTCTTATATTCACTCTGGATACACTTGTAAACACTCTGCTCTTCCAGAGAACAATTCATTCTTGCAGCTTGCCTTATCCCTTCCATGTACACCCACATCCCCCCCCCAGATCTGCTTGTTACCAGAGAACTCTGTGTGAAAAGGGAACAGGTCCCTGACCAAGCACCGGTGGTTCTGCACCGCAAGATCATACATGTGTATAAAGTAAGTGTGACACATCCATCCATCCAATGAGAGGTCCATGTGTCACCTCCCAAATTCCTGGAGCATATAAGGTTTGCTTTCCTTCCTTTGTAATCCCTGCACAAGACACAGATTTATACACCAATGTTAATGGAGAAGGCACTGGTCAAGGGAGAGAGGAAAATAGCAGTGAAGGTGCCAGCCTGAGGATGGGAGATTTCCTTGCTTTGCTCTTGGAAAGACCTGGTAGGATTGATAGATTTCATCTCTCAGCAGGGAACTTCAAGGATGTGCACTACAAACTGCTTAAATAACATCACAAGAGTTCTGGGAAAGGAGATATGAGAAGTTAATGGTGTTGGTAACCACTGACCTGTTGAATCTCATTGCTGACCTGACAGGAGTTACAGGAAACCTGGAGAGGGGCTTTGGACAAGGGATGGAGGGACAGGACAAGGGGAATGGCTTGAACCTGCCAGAGGGGAGACTGAGATGAGCTCTTGGGCAGAAGCTCTTCCCTGGGAGGGTGCTGAGGCGCTGGCACAGGGTGCCCAGAGAAGCTGTGGCTGCCCCATCCCTGGCAGTGTTCAAGGGCAGGTTGGACACAGGGGCTTGGAGCAACCTGCTCTAGTGGAAGGTGTCCCTGCCCGGGGCAGGGGTTGGAGCTGGAGGAGCTTTAAGGTCCCTTCAACCCAAACCACTCCCTGACCTTATGGTTCTATGATTCCATAGATTCAGGTCCAACAGTATGAGCAGTAACTGTGTTTAGCTGCTTGATCTCAGTGGAGACATGACGCTGAAGACGACCTTAGCAAGCCCCACTGAAAACCCGAACCCAGGCTGCAGACCACAGCTGCAATCCTCCTGAAAGCTGAAGCTGTGGTTCCACACCCTGCAGAACAAGGGCAGGCAACACACTTTTGAGGCAATCTGGAGCAGTTTCCATCTGATTCAGCTGCTGGTATCAGTGTTTCAGGACTGAATTTCAATCAGAATCTCATGTCTCAGAGCAACATGAGAGCAGTTGATGTCTGGGCACTGATAGCTATGCTCAATTAACATAAAGATGAGGCCTTCCTCAACACCTGCAGGAGGAAACCTGCCTGCAGAACAAGCTACTGAGAGAAGATAAATTACTATCCGGGGAGGTAGTGTCAGGAAAAGAGGGAGGGTGGATGTGTTTATTTATACACAGCAGCTCCAGGTAGGGGTTGCAGGTCCTGACACGCTGCCTGGTGTGGTTTCTGTAAGCAGTTGTCTCCTTCACATCCTCAGCTCCTCCTATTGAGCTCCAGCAGCCCAATGGTGGAGGTGTGTGCTCAGTGCTGACAGTCTGCACTGTCCAGAACACTTCATACAACTCCCAGTGTATTTTTAGCTCCCAGAAGTGATGTCAAATTCCATGTGAACGTTTGAAGCTTCACAGGGAAGAGGTGGGGGAAGTGCCTGTGGGATCTTCCTGTCGGGAGAGGGGATCCTGCCCCTCTGCTGCGCTCTGGGGAGACCCTCCTGCTCTTCATCAAGGACTGGAGTGATAGGACAAGGGAGAATGGGTTTAAACTGAAACGGGCGATTTAGGTTGGATATAAGGAAGTTCTTCCCTGTGAGGGTGCTGAGGCGCTGGCACAGGGTGCCCAGAGAAGCTGTGGCTGCCCCATCCCTGGCAGTGTTCAAGGCCAGGTTGGACACAGGGGCTTGGAGCAACCTGCTCTAGTGGAAGGTGTCCCTGCCCGGGGCAGGGGTTGGAACTGGAGGAGCTTTAAGCTCCCTTCCCACACAAACCACTCTGGGATTCTGTGCTTTAGGAGCACTCTAATTTGTGATTTCTATTTCAGGACAACCTCTGCATTCCCATAAATCACTCCAAGGGTCAGCCTGCACATCAACAATCACCAAAATTTGAGAGCTACCATTAAGGGTTTGAGAAGGAATACAGCTCCTGGTGGCTTCAACTGAAACTAGAGGAACAAATTGTCCAAGTTGGCTTGTTCAAGTTGGCAGTGTTCAAGTGCAGTCCTTGAGAGGGAAGGTGCAGGGTCCAACTGCTGCTGTGGCTGGTGCCTCTGTGCTGGAGCTGGAGGGGATGGAGCTGTGAAGCAGCAGCACCCAGATGACAAATTGAATTGCAAGTTTACATGGGCACACATACCAGAGGAAGGAGCCAACCACAACTACTGACTGTTATCGAACAGGAAAGATCTTTCAGTTCTTGTGGGTAGCACAGAAAACAGCTCAGCAATGAGCACAGTGGAACCGGTGAGAAGAAACCACACGTGTCAAGCTCCTCTGCTAAGCCACAGGGCACGTCCCTTGGCTCCCACCTCCCAGAAGATGCTGGCAACAGAGCTGGAAAAGCTACAGGGAAGGATATGGATGGCCTAAAGGTAGCAAATGGGCCTACAAGGAAGGACTCTTCATCAAGGACTGGAGTGATAGGACAAGGGAGAATGGGTTTAAACTGAAACGGGCGATTTAGGTTGGATATAAGGAAGTTCTTCCCTGTGAGGGTGCTGAGGCGCTGGCACAGGGTGCCCAGAGAAGCTGTGGCTGCCCCATCCCTGGCACTGTTCAAGGCCAGGTTGGACACAGGGGCTTGGAGCAACCTGCTCTAGTGGAAGGTGTCCCTGCCCGTGGCAGGGGTTGGAGCTGGAGGAGCTTTAAGGTCCCTTCAACCCAAACCACTCTTGGATTCTGTGATTCCATGAAATTTTAAGTGAGGAGCACAGGTTTAGCATCCATGGAGAATTCTGAGTAAAATGAAAAGCTTCCTTTTCCACACAAAACCTGGGTTTAAGTCACCCAGGCTTGAAGGGATTCTCTCCTTTCTCTTCCTATTCCTCTGAGACACCATAATTTTCAATATTGGATAATTTGAGTCTGCAGCTTGAAGGTTTCTTCCAAATGTCAGCTTCTTGCTTTTGTAGCCAGGCTGATGACACTGTCGCTCAATTGCTTAATTAGTGATTTACAGAATGATCTCTTTTTGAGAACATGAAACCCTTGAAATGAAACGCTCGAAGTGCAGAATCAGACACCAGCCAGAATGAGTTTACTCCCATCTTCTACATATTTCTGGGCCTATTTCACTATTCACTATTTCAATACCATTTCCTCTGATTGATGGCATTTTACATAAATCATAGTATCCCAAAGTGGTTTGTGTTGGAAGGGACCTTAAAGCTCATCCAGTCCCAACCCCTGCCACGGGCAGGGACATCTTACACTAGAGCAGGTTGCTCCAAGCCCCTGTGTCCAACCTGGCCTTATAATTAGTAAAGAATTACTTCCTAAATACAAACCTGGACTCTGCAGGAGGCCAAATACAATTGTCCAATGTTTTTCCTAATAGGAGGATGTTTCTTTTTGCACAGCCTGCTCTAGTGGAAGCTGTCCTTGCCCGTGGCAGGCGGTTGGAACTGGGTGAGCTTTTAGGCCCCTTCCAACACAAACCATTCCATGATTCTATGATCCTGACGCTGCCATGCAGCCCAGAAGGAGTTTTCCCTTTCAGATCAGCAGCTTTGTTTCTATTTCTCCATCTTTCCTTCCCAAAGCACTTGGCTTTTGCTGACCACTGCACCTAGGCACACAAATCCTTCCTCTAATGGGTGCTCTGGCACCCTGGAGCACAGGGAGAACACTTCGCACAGATGTTCCTTTTGCAAGAAACAATAATTCATGCAAATCCCTGCTCCAAGCAAATTCCACAGGAGCGCATCTTATCGCACGCCAAGCTAAAAGTACAAATACATCAGAGAACTCTAAACTTGCATTAAAAGAATTTGCTCTTGTTACAGCTTGAATTTCCCCTTTTCCCTCCCAGGACTCAGCCAGGAAACTCCTCACTGACACTAAACACCCACCAAAGCACTAATTCCACCCCTGCTAGTGAGAAATGTAAAGCCCAACTGCTACATAAAGCCTGTGTTAAGGTACAACAGACATAACACACACCACGTTCAGCCTGATACTTCCTTATGTGTTTAGAGTCTGAATAAATCAAGGACAAAAACCTGTCTGTGGCATTGGACTCACCAGGCTCCAAAGTGGAACATCCGACTTTGCTGTATTTTGGGTATGTGAAGCTCTAGCACCTTTCCAAGCTTGTGTATTGAAATGGTAGGAATGTGTAGAGCAAAGCATAGGGTCCTCCTGCCTGAGCGAAGGTAAGATGACTTTGTGAGGGGTTTTTGATTGCAAGGGGAAAGGTTGACTCATATTCAAGACTCAATATGGTGACTATGGTCAAGAATCTCTTTCCTACTCCAAGAGGAAGGAGAGAGCAGCACCACTGCACCACCACGATGCTGCTTCCGAGCACAAAAGCCAAGGCAGAACTGACCCAGCAAGGCAAGAATCCAGATATTCAAGCATCATAAAACCTACTTATAAATACATTAAGCTCAGCACACATTTGTGTTTCTATTCCAAGTTTATCCAATGCTTTCGTGCTTGTAACATCAGGGATTTTCCTCCATTTCATTAATCAAGAACTGAGCGCTCTCTCGCCACATTTGGAGATGGACCAGCTTTCCATAGAAGCTCAACATGATGAAAATAAACTAATCAAATGTATTTTTAGGTGGGATAGCAAGTTAGAACCTGAATTCCAAGCAACCACTACGTTTCAGCAGAACAAGAAAACCCCTGTGCTGAGTGCTCTCAAATAAGAGCCATTCCCCTTCCAACTCTGCACCAACAGAGCCCTTATTATCCTTTGGGGCAGGAAGTCAGAGTTTTTCCACTTAGTTACGTTCCAGGTAGTTCTTAAATAAGATTTCCCTTCCCTCTGTGTTTAAAGGGACACTTGAACACAAGTTAATGCCTTGGCCATGTGCTGCCATCGTTGTGTACTGAGCCCTAAAATAGAGCCACGACTGCCCAGCCACTAGCCGGGGAGGTGTTATTTCAAGGAGAGGATTAATGCCAAGATGCCAAATGAACACCACTTCCTCCTACCTTGATTATCATCAGTGAATCATCCACCTTCATTGGGAGCCCATAAAGGTTCTTCCAGCGGTGCCCCCTGCAAACAAACAGAGAAAAAAAGGCTTTTAAACCCAAAGAGTCAAACCTCAGCAACATGCTGCCAGCGAGGTCACTCTGCCTCATCCTACCTGCAGGCAAATGCAGCTTTTCATCACTGCTCAGCCTAGAGACACACGTGAAAACATGAATATAACTGTGAAACACAGAAGGTAAGATTGTGGACGTGTCCAATGTTAAAAGTGCTTTTGGGCACAGGCAGAAGCGGTTACAAATGAGGAGACTGATATTTAAAGCTTCACTTGGCCCGTGCACTGCTGTATGGGGTGAAGTCAAGGAGGGTCCATAGCTAGAAGAAGTAGATGATTTTTATCACAGTGAAGGTACCATATTGGCCTTGGGCTCCTACAAGTGTGTATTAACCCAGAAACAAGCAGATGGAGCATGAGAAAAGCAGGTTTGTGGATGTTCCTTTACTCCCATCCCTCTGGAAAGGGACAGAAAGCTGCTCGGTGGTCACCAGGACTTCTGATGGCCATGGACCACTGAGGCAACCACCAGTGTGCTTCCTCAAGCTCAAACCCCTCTGGATACAGCCTTTGGCTGTAGGATCAAGTGCAGTCCTAACGGGAAGAGGCTGAAGCCTGTCCCCATGGCCCAGGTGACACGCAGCGATGTCTGTGATGTTCTCACAGCTCTGCACAAACCAGAAGCTCTTGGACTTGGATTCCTCGCTCCACCAGCAAAGCCGCACCACAGGGGCTCATGGATCACTCATGGCTGTTCCTGGTTGATCCCATGACAAGGAAAGTCTCTCCCACCCTCTGCATCTCTGTTTTCCCTCCCAAATCTCCTTTAGCTACACCAGTTTCAAGGCAGCAGCAGGCTCCTTGCAGCAGTTTTCAGAACCAACCCCTCCTTTCACTAATCCCATCTGGGCTGATGCTATAAAGTACAAAAGTAGAGACCTGAGGCACTTGTAGATTCAGGGGTGAATAAATTCAATCAAATTAATATCTTTTTCCCTGTGGAAGGCTTTCCTCCCCAGCCGTGGGCAGGATGTGACCCAGCCATCTGCTCTGTCAGTGCCAAGTAGCTGTGGAGCTCAGACATAATCCCTGGGTGATCTCCTCGCTGCTTTTCATCC
This sequence comes from Nestor notabilis, assembly GCF_000696875.1. Classification (NCBI taxonomy): domain Eukaryota; kingdom Metazoa; phylum Chordata; class Aves; order Psittaciformes; family Psittacidae; genus Nestor; species Nestor notabilis. The sequence continues at coordinate 49,639 of NW_009912547.1, read as the reverse complement.
TACTCAAGTGTGGACTCGAGCACTCGTTCAATTAGACAAGTCTCAGCACTTCAATCAGATGGGCACAAAAGGCTGAGTTTTACCTCCACAGAGAAGAAAAAAAACCTGATTTAGTTGAGTGTGATAGAACCAGGAGCTTCAAAGCAGCAAGACCTGGGGATCACGTCTGCTCTGAAGGCTGCAGAATAGCTGCTTAACCCCAGCAGACCACCAGCATCAGCCACTTCCATTTGAAGGGAAGCTGAAAGAGATTAAAAGACACCGGATCTGGCAGGGAGGAGGAGAGCTGGGTGACTTCCCTGTCATTTCTTGTTTAAGGCAGCTGGGGAAGGACTGAGGCTTCTGCTTTCTCTTGTCTCTGGCTTAAAACAAGGCACTCACTTGTATGTCAAAGTCACTGGTCCCTCCATATCGCTTGTGTTTTCTTCCTTTAGATCTAGTGTTTCCCAACACCTCCCAGTGATGCTGCTCTGTCCCGGGGCAGAAGGCTCTGGGGGCTGCAGAATGCAGCCCAGCCTTCAGCCCATCGTCTCCTCCCTGTGCAATGTCCTTCCATCCTTCAGTTAGCTCCATGGATACCATTTAAAACGATTGGGTAGAGACAGGGAATTTGGCACAGGCAACTGTGCCATCAGTATTTACATGCTCAGTTTACACAAGGCCAGGTTGAACACAGGGGCTTGGAGCAACCTGCTCTAGTGCAAGGTGCCCCTGCCCGAGCTTTAAGGTCTCTTCCAACCCAACCCAATCTATGACTCTATATGACTCCCTCCCCTGCTGTTCTTACCATCACCTGAGTTAACAGGAGATCAGCAGCGAAGCTGCACTGTCACAAAGCTTGGAGCAGGACATACGCAGTGTGTGCTCACAGCTCCTTGTAAGACAAGGACAACATCTCGCTGAAGGCAAAACACACACTAGGAGGTAAGGAGAAAAGCAAGTGCAAAGGCAGAATGAAAACTAAAGAGCTTATAAAAGCTTATAAAAGTCAATGTGACACGTTTGAATGGGTTTAGAGCAGGCTGTGTCTTCAGCTGGCTGTAAAAACAGATCAGTAACAGAAGAGAGTAATTCATGATGCATGACTTGCAGTGACTCACAAACCTCGTTCCTCTGACAGGTAAGGAGCTGTGTGTGAGAACAGAAACATCTTATGTTCCACATGCTTACAGGAACATCTTGCAGCCACATCTGTTCTCAGGAATCAGTCACAGAGTCTATACATGGAGGAAGTGTGATTGCCACAGACCAAACGTGCGGCACAACTGAAGGGAGGTGGCATGTCCCACACTGGGCTTATCCAGCCCCAGCCACGCACCAGCCTTTCCACTCATCTGCCTTGCCCCGACCCCACTGAGCCCCAGGGTGCCAGCAATGTAATCCTCTTATAGAATCATAGGATGGTTTGGGTTGGAAAGGACCTTAAAGCTCCTCCAGCTCCAACCCCTGCCCCGGGCAGGGACACCTTCCACTAGAGCAGGTTGCTCCAAGCCCCTGTGTCCAACCTGGCCTTGAACACTGCCAGGGATGGGGCAGCCACAGCTTCTCTGGGCACCCTGTGCCAGCGCCTCAGCACCCTCCCAGGGAAGAGCTTCTGCCTTATCTCCAACCTGAACTTCCCCTGTTTCAGTTTGAACCCATCACCCCTTGTCCTCTCACTACAGTCCCTGAGGAGGAGTCCCTCTCCAGCATCTTTGCCTGATAATCCTCCAAAACCATGGTATCCTGAGGACGTGGGGCAGGCAGTGGCTGTGTAAGCCCTGGATGCAGCTCATCAGCCTTGGGAATAGCATCATTATTATTTGGAATTATTATTTGATATGTCAGTTGTATATGCTCTGTTGAAAGCAATTTAAGCAGGTAAATGTCTCTGCTGCTGTAGCACATCTACAGGAAGGAAGGCTGGCTAGAGAACCACAAAATCAACTGGGCTGGAAAAGACCTTTAAGATCTTAAAGTCCAACCTTTACCCCAAGCCCACCACTACCCCCTGGCACTGAGGCCTCGGCTACCCGGGCTGTGAACACTTGCAGGGACGGTGCCTCCAGCCCTGCCCTGGGCAGCCTGTTCCAATGCCTGAGCACTCACTGGATCACAGAAGGATCCAGTGGATGTTGTCTACCTACACTTTAGTAAAGCCTTTCACACCGTTTCCCACAGCATTCTCCTGGAGACACGGGCTGCTCATGGCTTTGTTTGGGGGGGTCTTTTCTCTCGGGT